>NW_016805527.1:995542-1005775 GCF_001698545.2 Rhinopithecus bieti | reverse complement strand
CCACTTGAGCAGGCAGTCTGTCCGTTCTCAGATCTCAACCTCCGTGTTGGCAGATCCACTGCTCTCTTCAAAGCTGTCAGACAGAGTCGTTTGCGTCTGCAGAGGTTTTTGCTGCTTTTATTGTTGTTGTTGTTGTTGTTGTTTCTGTTGTTTAGCTGTGCCCTGTCCCCAGAGGTGGAGTCTACAGAGACAGACAGGCTTCCTTGAGCTGCTGTGAGCTCCACCCAGTTGGAGCTTCCCAGCGGCTTTGTTTACCTACTTAAGCCTCAGCAATGGCGGGCGCCCCTGCCCCAGCCTTGCTGCTGCCTTGTGGTTAGATCGCAGACTGCTGTGCTAGCAACGAGGTAGGCTCCGTGGGCGTGGGACCCTCCAGGCCAGGTATGGAATATAATCTCCTGGTGTGCCCGTTTGCTTAAAGCGCAGTATTGGGGTGGGAGTTACCCGATTTTCCAGGTGTTGTGTGTCTCAGTTCCCCTGGCAAAAAAAGGGATTCCCTTCCCCATTGCGCTTCCCGGGTGAGGTGATGCCTGGCCCTGCTTCAGCTCTCGCTGGTCGGGCTGCAGCAGCTGACCAGCACTGATTGTCCGGCACTCCCTAGTGAGATGACCCCAGTACCTCAGTTGAAAATGCAGAAATCAGCTGTCTTCTGTGTCACTCGCACTGGGAGTTGGAGACTGGAGCTGTTCCTATTCGGCCATCTTGCTCCGCCCTTTTCTATTATTTCTTATAAGAATCCTTCTGATATTTGTACATTGATTTTTATCCTGAGACTTTGCTGAATTGCTTCTCAGCTTAAGGAGATTTGGGGCTGAGAAGATGGGGTTTTCTAAATATACAATCATGTCATCTGCAAACAGAGATAATTTGACTTATTATCTTCCTATTTGAATACCATTTATTTCTTTCTCTTGCCTCATTGCCTGGTCAGAACTTCCAATACTATATTGAATAGGAGTGGTGAGAGAGGGCATCCTTGTCTTGTGCTGGCTTTTAAAGGGAATACTTTTTGTTTTTTGCCCATTCGGTATGATATTGGTTGTGGACTTGTCATAAATAGCGCTTATTATTTTGAGATATGTTCCATCACTACCTAGCTTATTGAGAGTTTTTTAGCATGAAGCGGTGTTGAATTTTGTCAAAGGCCTTTTCTGAATCTATTGCGATAATCATGATCAACAAAATGGATAGACCTCTAGCCAGACTAATAAAGAAGTAAAGAGAAGAATCAAATAGACACAATAAAAAATGATAAAAGTGATATTACCATTGATCCCACAGAAATACAAACTACCATCACAGAATACTATAAACACCTCTACACAAATAAACTAGAGAATCTAGAAGAGATGGATAAATTCCTAGACACATACACACTCCCAAGTCTAAACCAGGAAGAAGTCGAATCGCGAATAGATCAGTAACAAGTTCTGAAATTGAGGCAGCTATTAATAGCCTACCAACCAAAAAATGTCCAGGATCAGATGGATACACAGCCGAATGCTACCAGAGGTACAAAGGGGAGCTGGTACCATTCCTTCTGAAACTATTCCAAACAATAGAAAAAGAGGGAATCCTCCCTAACTCATTTTATGAGTCGAACATCATCATAATATGAAAACCTGGCAGAGACACAACAAAAAAGAAAATTTCAGGCCAATATCCCTGATGAACATTGATGGGAAAATCCTCAATAAAATACTGGCAAACCGAATCAGCAGCACATTCAAAAGCTTATCTGCCATGATCAAGTTGGTTTCATTCCTGGGATGCAAGACTGGTTCAACATACACAAATCAATAAATGTAATCCATCACATAAACAGAACCAATCCAATGCTTTCTTAATAGTCAGGCATAGCGTACTGAGTAAAAGGTGCTGTTACAAACATACCTTCAGTAATGTTGTGTTAAGGTGGGGGAAGGGCATGTTCTACAGCTTGTGAGTAGGTGTCAGTCTTGTAGCTGGCCTGTGCCTCTGAACTGTGGCTTCAGATGTGCTGCTCAGTCACCTTCACTTAGGTGAGACAGGGTGGTTGGAGGAGATTGAAGTATTTCCCTTCTCCAAGGTGAGTTAGCCTCTCATAAAATACCAGCAGGTTAGGCTGGTTTCTCCTGAGGGCAGACCTGGCTAAGAAGAACAGTGTCTTAGCTTTTGTTTGTTTCATGATCTATGGTTTTCTTTTTAATTGTCTTGTCTTATTATCACACATAGTTTTAAATTTTGTGTGTATCTCCTCTACTTTAAGCACCATTCGAATCACAAATACACAGCAGTTCTACAGTTTTATGTTTCTGAATGCTGTTTAAAGACAATCCTAAATTACAACTTAGATTGACTTAGATTGTAAAAAATTCAAGAGTGAAGTTTAATTTGCTACTATTTTGGAAGCATGTGACCTTACAGATCAATGAAATGTGAGGAGTGTTAAATAATCTTTGATATTACACATAATACACACTAAAATGCTTTTAAATAAGTAAAAGGAACCATTTTAAATACAGGGAATTCTAATTACATGGACATAATTAAGGCCAAAAATATGAAGTAGACATTGCTACCTTATTTATCTTTAATCCTTGCCTTTAAGAGGCAAATGAATACAAAACACAGGTGAATCTTGCTTGGTTCAGACACAGTGAAGGAATTTCCCCCATATTTCAATATATTCACATAATCAGTTATATAAATCTAAATATAAAACTAATCTCCAGTAAGTTTTAAGATGGCACTCACAGTCTTTGTAGAAAGTTGAACATTACTAACGAAGTCTAACATATATTTAGAAGGGGTGAACAGCAATAGAATTTACTGAATTGGAATAACTACTAAAATTCAAAAACTGAACATATTCATTTAACCACAAGCTAGTCTTAGTTTTAAATCAGGACTGCCCAACAAAATATTCTATCGGTCATTCATGATCTGAATTCTAGTGTATGAGATCTCTTAAAGTACGGTAGACATAAAAAACTCATGGGACATTTCTATTTTGAATTAATAGGGCAGTGGCCAACTATTACTCATTAGTAGCATTTTTGAGATAAGCTATCAAGTCTGCCCTTTCTACCTTCCTCTTAATGCCAGCAAAGATCACTTTTGTTCCAGGGATGTACTTCTTGGAATTATCCAAATACTCCATTAGTGTGTCCTCTCCCCAAGTGATGCCTTTGTTCTTATTGACATTTGTGTAAGAGAATCCAACAGCCTGACCCATCTTCTGCCCAAAGATATCATGAAGATTAGGCCCAGTCTTGTCCTTGCCTCCTTTTTCCGTGGTGCGGCACTGGACACACTTCTGAACAAAAGTCTTCTTGCCTTTCTCAACATCACCCATATTTAATTCTCTTTTTAGTCTCTGGCATAATGAAGGTTCCCGTTCTGAAGCCAGACATCACACTCTATTGCCTTAGCTATTTTAAATGTTTTCCTTTCCCCTACCAGCAGCATAGGGGACTTTTCTCCAAAATCCAATATGAGAATCTGGTCAAGGTCCTGGAGGTAAAAATTACAAAAGTGTGGAGACACTGATGACTGTGTTCCCCTAGAGTTCTTATGTCTCAGCCTTGTCTATACTGAGCCTCCAGCAAGTCATCAAAAATAATTCAGGTTTCTCCACTTCAGCACCAGTTTCTGCAGAGGTTTTTACTCAGTGATTTCTGTTCCAACAATCCGTGATTCTTGGAATATGACTGTCTGTCCTTCCAATTTGGATGACAGTGGTTTTCCCCAGTGGAGATAAGGAGAGTTGTTGATTTTTCAGTTCCTTTGGCTTTTTACTTGTTGCTAGGATGGGGTAGCAACTTCTAGGTTCTTACACATTGAACTGGAAACCTGAAGCTCCTGATACTTGGAGTTTTAGAAAGGGAGTGTTTAGTTTCTAAGTATTCAGGGATTTATTTTTCTAGAGTTGATGTTTAGTCTGATTCCAGAGAACATACTCTATATGATTTCATTTTTTTCATACTCTATATCATATACTACATAATTTTGGTAAGGAAATTGAGGAAGACACAAATATATGGAAAGAACCCAGAATTGCATAGATTCTTTTCTGGCATCTCTGTTGTTTTATTGGTTGATGTGTCTATTTTTATTAGTATTATATTTTTTTAATTCCTAGCTTTGAAATACAGTTTGAAGTCAGGTAGTGTGGTGTCTCCAGCTTCACTCTTTTGGTCCAAGATTGCCTTTATTGTGTGTGTGTGTGTGCACATGCGTGTGCTTTTAAGAGAAAAGTGTGAAAGATAATTCTGTGTCCAGGGATTGGAAAATTAATGTTGTTATTACCCCCAAAAGATTAATAGATTCATTAATCTTTTTACCAAAATTTCAATTTTACTTTTTTAGAGATAAGCTCTAAAATTAATACAGAAACACACACACTCACACACACACACACAAACACACACACAGACAAATAACCAAGGCAATCTTGAGCTGAAAGAATAAAGCTGGAGATACCACATAACCTGACTTCAAACTGTATTACATAGGTATAGGAATTAAAACAGCAGAATACTGATAAAAATAGACACACTGACCAATGAAACAAAACAGAGCGGCCAGAAAAGAACCTGTGTGATTATGATCAATTGATTTTTACAACGGCCCCAGGAATACAAAATGAGAAAAGAACAGTCTCCAATAACAGGGTGACAAGAAAATGGAATTTTCATGTTGAGGAAAATGAAATTGGGTTCTTATCTAACACCATATATAAAAACAACTCAGAACAGATTATATGACTTTGATCTGGACAATGATGTTTTGGATTTGCCTCCACAAGCTCAGGCAACAACAGCAACAACAACAAAAAACAAACAAACAGGATTATATCAAACTCTAAAGCTTCCGCACAGCAAAGGAAATGAACAGAGTGACGAGGCGACTTATACCATGAGAGAAATATTTGTAAGCTATACATGTGATAAGGGGTTAGTAATCAAAATACATAAGGAACTAAAACAACTTCAAAGTACAAAACAAACAACCCATTAAAAATGGGCAAAGGACTCATTTTGAGACATTTATCAAAAGAAGACATAATAATGGGCAACATTTACGTACATGTGAATCTATGAAGCAATGCTTAACATCGGTAATCCTTAGGAAAATTAGAAACTCAATGAGATATCACCTCATGTCTATCAAATGGCTATTATTAAAATGGTGAAAGATAAGTGTTGGCAAAAGTGTAGAGAAAAGGGAACCCCTGTATACTTTTGGTGGCAATGTAAATTTATAAAAGCCATGTTGAAAACTGTGAAGAGCTTTCTCTAAAAACTGAAAATAGAACCACCACTCTGTGTAGAGCCAGCAATCCCATTTCTGAGTATATATGCAAATGATTTGAAATAAGTATATTGAAGAGATATCTGCAATTCCATGTCAATTGCTGCTACACTTACAATAGCCAGCACATCAACTGATAAATGGATAAAGAAAATATGGTATATTTGTACATAATGGAATAATATTCAACCTTAAAAAAGAAGGACATTATGTCACAGAAGAATCTGGGGGTCATTATGCTAAAAAAAAAAAGTGAGCCAGACTTTATTTCTGGCTGAATTTCCATGTTAATTCCATGTTAAATGCTGCTACACTCACAATAGCCAGCACATCAACTGATAAATGGATAAAGAAAGTATGGCATACTTGTACATAATGGAATAATATTCAACCTTAAAAAAGGACATTATGTCATAGAAGAATCTGGGGGTCCTTATGCTAAGTAAAGCCAGCCAGACACAGAAAGACAAATACTGCATGTTCCCACTTATATGTGGAATCTAAACTATGGAACTCTCAGAAGAGAAGTAGTACTTACAAAGACTGGAGAATAGGGGGAATGGAGATATTTTGGTCAAAAGGTACAATGTTTTGTTAGACTAGAGTAAGAAATGATCAGTATTTGAGGGGAAAAAATGCCCAAGTTTATTACTAGGTCTTTGCAGACATGAGTGGGTATAGGGCCACTGCTTTTCTGTAGTATTTGGCTAAAGAATATCAATTATTGTATAACAGCTTCTGTCTTGATAGACTGCCCCTCTCAGGTCATGTGGCTGGAAGAAATAGGCTTCTCTTGGGTTTATTGGTCTGCATCCACTGGTATTTCTGGGTTCTCAGCCTCTCCACTATCTTGTTTGGGGGATATGACATAAAGAGGCAAACCCAGAGAACTCATCGTTATGTATTGTGAGGGTCCCGGGGTCTCTAGGTTCTCAGTCTGCCTGCCTCTCCTCTCTCTTTCAGGGTGTCCTTACATTTATTTTATGTATGTTGTCCAAGGTTTGTGATGATACTTAGGAAGAGGAATAGGGAAAAGTACATCTATTCTATCTCCAACATAGTACCATGTTTATTTTTAAACTGTTAATGCCATTTTTTAAAAGAAAAAATATTTGGCTTATTTGTATTACTCTGATTGTTAGTTTCTCAGTCTTCATAACCCAAATGAATAGTGACAAAAAATATTTTAAAAGTTGACAATGGAAGTATAATTATGATGTGGCTCTTGGTGTAACTGCTGAGTAATCTGGAGGGAGAATTCTTAACATGTAGAGACATTGTTATGTAGGCTTATTTTGTAAAATGTTTTCTACAATGCAACGCCTATATTTCACCTTATTTTTACACAAATATGACTTAAATAAGAGTAGATTTTGTATGATTAAACAATACTGAGGAATTTACATGGCTTAAGATAATTTAACCCATTTTAATTTTTAAACTTATTTCAAACCTCAAATGTCAAATATAAAATACCTGTAAATTGCTACTAGATTATGAGTTGTAGTAGATTCTATTGAAGGAGAGACTGGAAACCCAGGACAGTTTGCTCTAGGGGAGGCCACTGTCTGCATAACAAGAAGTTGGTTGTCTCCATACCTCCCTTACCCCATTAGATACCATCCAATAGAACATTTTTCATCCTGAAAATATTAAACAACATTCATTAATCAAAGTCAAATTTTCTATTTCTTGCTCTTTATCAGAATTTAGATAGGTTAGCAAATAGGTAACTGTGAGTGATGTCTAAAAGTACTGTTACTGAGATGGTTTCTTAGAGTATTTCAAAATTTTATGTGGCTTATGATGCAAATTCCTTTTTGCCTTGCTTACTACTGATTTGGGAATAATAATTGAAGGCTATCATTTTCACTTAATTTTATATAGCTTAATAGCTATTTGCATATAAAACTTTCATCAGAACATATTATAAATGAAATGTTTGGTATTTAAGACTTCATTATGAGACCAGATTTGTTTTAGAGGGATTTAAGATTATACTTTACACATATTTCTACAGAAAACAAAACTTTATTTTGGGGTAGAAACAAATAATATTTACTACTTTGTCATCATGTGTCCCCATCTCAAATATATTGATGGCAAAAGAATATACCTATTTATTAGCAATGCCAAAACCAGTTAAAGTTGTTTACAGAAGCTTATTGGGAGATTTTACTTATCTGCTGCCCACATGTCCTCCCATGAATCCAAGAATTCCAACAGTATGACAAGTAATTTGCAAATCTTTGAAAAATTATAGGATATAACATATTTAATAAAGTGCTGCATTTTAAAATCACCATCTGGATATGATATGTTTTTGAAGTTATTATTGTCAATAAAAGACCATAACCCAAAAGAAATAAATTATTAATAAGTGAAGAGATTTTATTTCATCAAAGTTAAAAAGAAAAGGTGAGCCAGGGTGTGAAATATGGGTCTGAAAATGTGGTTAAATGTGGAGGCTGTTACAATGTTTTCTTCCTTTTGAAAATAATCTAAGCAGTGGTGAAAATGGTTCAGAATGGACTTAGAACTTATCATACATGATAATAGGGAAATACTTTCAATAAAATATGCATTAATTTAACAATTCATGTACACATACCCAGGCAAATACATAATAACCAGGGCTTATTTAACAAGAAAAAATGGTTTCTTTGGGGAACATTATTGGTTGAGCTGCCATATGTATTACAACATTAAACATTCTAAATAGCGCTTAATTCCGTGGTTGTGAGAAAGCATTGGAAATACCGAAGAAAGTCATGTGGGTTTACATAGGAATTGGGAGAACTTTGCTTTATCTTTTTACTGTTGTTGTTATTGATATATATAAGACTAATGTCATAACAAAAAAGCCTTTTATACTTTCTTCCTCTTTTAGCAAAAATTCATAAATTCTTACTTCATTACTCAAAAAGCTTAATAAATTTCCCATCTGTTTTCCAAAGCCTCATTAAATTTCTCAGAGCTTCCCTAGTGGAACAGGGGAGTGGTTCTCAATTGAAGCCTTGAGCAGTAATATAGTTTTTTTTTTTTTTTCGACAAGTTACAAAAGCTTATTTTATTGTTACTGAAAACTTAAAAGTTGTTTCTATATATGATATTCATATAGACACTAATACATCTAGGATTACTGATATATTCTCACAGTTGTTTATAACTAAATATTCTGAGTCAAAATATTTTTATTTACTACCTCTAATATTATATGTTTATATATATGCATTTTTTCTTCAATTATAATTAGACTTAACATGGTGAGATAATCCCCTGATTTCAAAACCTGCTGTGTTCTACATGCATTGGTGTAGTTTTATTCATTGAATGTCATGATAATTCCCCTTATGGAAATAATGTTAAAATATTTCCTAAACTAGTGTACACAGCATATTCATCTAAGGTATTGAGTTTGAGATCTGAAAGTCATGGTAATGCATTTTGTACAGTACATAACAGAAGGGAAAAGAAATTTGCTTCTCTATTTAGTGGAACAGTACAGAACTTGGGAAGATTTTTAAATAGAGTTGATCTTCAGAGGCTCTTTTTCCCCAAATATCTCCTTGCCCCAAGTCACCACCATCTCAGGTACTACAACATCATAAGAGAAATTTTCAAATATATTAAGTATTAGTGAAATTCAAGTCAGAAATTGAGGATTGACTCCCGTTAATACTGCTTTCTGGCTAGTCTCTATAAATCTTCATTTTCTCGTTGTAAATTGTGCATTAAAGCACCTACCTTAAAGGGTTGCTCTAGAGAAAAAAAAAAAGTTTCTTATTTGAATATAAGGACTGAATACATAACACGATTAATGGAACACTTTGGATGCTCAGTTTTGCAAAGCTCCTGACTGAAGAATTCATGATGTGGTGTTGTTTGCATTTCAGAAGACGATGGCCGGTAATCTAAATGAATCCCTGTTTGGCACTTGAGTCTTATAAGTAAGGTCTTTTAATATTCACAAGACTGGGTAGGTATTGAGGCTCTCTTTCTGTCTTGTAAATAAAGGATCAGCTTTCAGTCTGTCTGGCTTTCCACAATCTCTGACTCTATCTGGTATCTGAAACCAAAGGTTTTCTAAAATTCCAAGATCCCTTTTCCTCTCATTTCCAGCTGTACAAAGCACTGGCTGTTTAGACTACAGAGAAGACAAACAAGGTTGAGATAGAGCATCTGCTTCATAGCACAGGTCTTGCAAAAATTTGTGTTTGGAGTGCTTCATGCTGTAAAATAGACTGAAGTAGATAGAAATAAGTTAGGGCAAAAACTGAACTCACGTTTGTGCAGGTGTGTGTTTGTGTACAACTTCCATAATACCTTATTTTATGTGAAATTTTATTTCAAACTAATGATTGAATTGAGAACAGGAATGTGTGGTAAAGAAGATATCTGGCCTGTAATCCCAGCACTTTGGGAGGCCGAGACGGGCAGATCACGAGGTCAGGAGATCGAGACCGTCCTGGCTAACACGGTGAAACCCCGTCTCTACTAAAAAACACACACACAAAAATAGCCGGGCAAGGTGGCGGGCGCCTGTAGTCCCAGCTACTGGGGAGGCTGAGGCAGGAGAATGGCATAAACCCGGGAGGCGGAGCTTGCAGTGAGCTGAGCTCTGGCCACTGCACTCCAGCCTGGGCGACAGAGTGAGACTCTGTCTCAAAAAGACAAAAAAGAAAGAAACACTGAGTTTCCAAATCAGTAACTGGGAGCTGAATTCCTAGAATTGTGCCCAGCACACAGTAGGGCAAAATATGTATTTGTTGAATGAACTATGAATGAATAGGATGCATTAACTTTTTAAGAAAACCCAACATAAAAGGGCAAGATCAAAGCAGTACAAAGTCAAGACACCCAGAAGGCATTACTATAATAAGCTGTATGATTAATGACCCAAATTTTCTATCTACTAATTGTACATAGGAAATTGTGAAG
>NW_016805527.1:988872-995485 GCF_001698545.2 Rhinopithecus bieti | reverse complement strand
TATTTTTCATCGATATATTTTTTCTCCTTGCATATATTTTCAAATCTCCTAGTCTCATCATAATAGTGAATTTCTCTATTTGTAGAGAAATCTCTACTACATTTTGTCTCTCATGGTAGACTGTAAAATTTACATTAACATCTTACAGATGAAACAAATCTATCAACTGCCTCCAAAGTAGTAACTGTCAAAGGGAACATGCCTATGGTATGCAACATTTTGTTTTTTCCTTTTTGTCAAAAGTAATCATTTACGAAGAGAAGAATTGTTCATAAATTTTTAGTTAATTGACCCATTTAAGAACATTTTGAAAATCAGAATTTTAAAGTTGAAGACCTTCTGGAACAATTTCCCAGGAGGTAAAGTAACAAAACACAGAGTGTAGTAATCAAGTACTGTATTATGTTCTCATAGTCAGGTAATTGTAGCAAAAAACACCATCATCATGAAAACATTTAAGGTTAGAAATAATAAATTGCATTTCAACTGGAAAAACAGAATTATCCTGAAGCTATACATATGTCTATTTATAATTATTTGCACAATGAAGTAAGACTAACTGTATAAATTTAGGTCTCTCCATGCCCCAAGTAAGTTTCTTTTTTTTTTTTTTTTTTTGAGACAGAGTCTGGCTCTGTCGCCCAGGCTGGAGTGCAGTGGCCAGATCTCAGCTCACTGTCAGCTCACTGCAAGCTCCGCCTCCCGGGTTTACGCCGTTCTCCTGCCTCAGCCTCCTGAGTAGCTGGGACTATAGGCGCCCGCCACCTCGCCGGGCTAGTTTTTTGTATTTTTTAGTAGAGACGGGGTTTCACCGTATTAGCCAGGATGGTCTCGATCTCCTGACCTCATGATCCGCCCGTCTCGGCCTCCCAAAGTGCTGGGATTACAGGCTTGAGCCACCGCGCCCAGCCCCAAGTAAGTTTCTTAACTGCAGTTGTCATGCCACCTTAACATTTAGGGACACAGGTATCAAGATATTGACTGACATATTTATATTCACCAAATAATTTAATACAAGAAGATCAGTGTAAACATGATATAAGAGATACAAATATCTTATTTTATTTACATTAATTTGAAAGAAATAAAGCAAAATTTTGATGTAATAACATCAAGATGCTAAAAGAACGTAAAGGATTTTGAAGCAAGCAGTTTAGCAGAGATAGTCAATGTAATAAGTTTCTATTTTTATTTGCCAAACTCAGTGATGGGGATCAGGAGATTGAGATACATAATAAACCAGTAACCCAAATCACAAAGAGTACAGGTTATAGTCCTTGGAAACCCATAAAGTAGAGGAAGAGAATAAAGGATCAAAACAATAGGTTGGATTCTGATCTATGCCTATAAACGCTGGAATGCAAATTAATTGATACTTACGGATCATAAACATTTTGCAAATTACTGTGCCTTAGGCATTTTAGAAATCAAAAGTGAATGTGGCCTGGATTTTCAGAATGGCACACTAAGAACTTCTGAAATTCCACTCTTCTGGAAAGGCAATGAGAAAATATTCATAATTATCAGAATCAATGTTATTCAGAATTGTGAAATAAATGTTTGGAGTAACCATACAGCATTTTTTAAAAACAAAACAAACTTCAAGTTTTGGTAAGAATGGAGAGCTTCCTACTACCCTGTCAAGGTAACCACTGTGACCTTGAAAATACGCATCCTAGAAAATATGGTAGCTAGCTATAAGACCTAGTACCTCAGAACCCACTGATGGATATGGACTGGGCTTGCAGATTCTAAAAAAGCACAATCCCAAGAAAATCATAAACATCTGACCTATCTGGAAGCTCCCTAGAGAAGTCAATTTACAGGCTGCTATGGTTTTAATATGGCTTGTCCCCTCTGAAACTCATGTTGAAATTTGATTCTCAATGTGACAGTGTGGGGAGATGGGGCCTATTGGGAAGTGTCTGAGTCATGGTGGTAAATAATGCCTTCTTGTGAGAATGGGTGGATTCTCATTCTAGGGGGAAATGGATTAATTCCCATGAGAACTGGTTGTTAAAACAAGTCTAGCTTCACAAGTTTCTCTCTCTTACTACCTCTCTACAATGTGGTCTCTTTGCATAGTCCCACTTCACTTCCACTTTCTGCCATGAGGTTCAGCAACCTGAGGTGGCCATCAGATGTGGCTACCCCACTTTGAACTTTCCAGTCACCATAATCAGAGACAAATAAACTGCTTTTTTGAAAGATAAATTATCCAGTCTCAAGTATGCTATTATAGCAACACAAATGGACTAAGAAAATTGGCATGAAGAGTGGGGTGTTGCTCTACAGATAGCTGAAAATGTGGAAGTGGCAATGGAATTGGATAATGGCTGGTATCTGGAAAAATTTGGAGGAGACTAGAAAAAGCCTGTATTGCTGTGAATGGGATCCTTAGGGTGATTCTGGTGAGGACTCAGAGTAAGACAAAAGGATGAGGGAAAGTTTGGAACTTCCTAGAGATTCATTATGTGGTCAGAACCAAAATGCCATTAGAAATATAAACAGTAGAAGATATGCCTATTACACCCTTGCAAAGAACCTGACTGCATTATGTCGATTCCCTAGTATTTTGTGGAAGGTCAAACTTAAGAGTGATTAATGTTTGCCAGAAGAGAACTTCAGGTAGTAAAGCATTCAGGCAACTGCATGGTTGCATTTAACTGTATGCAGTAAGATTTAAGAGTAAAGACATGACCTAAATGTACAATTTATCGTTAAGAGGAAAGTAGACTGTATGGATTTAAAAAAATTGCAGACTGGTTATATAAAAAGAAAAGGCATGTTTGGAAAGGGTGCTGAGGGTTGGGTCCAGTGAGTAGTTGCTAAAGAGATTAGCATGGCTGAAAGGAAACCCAGTGCTAATAATCAAAATAATGGGGAAAATCCCTAAAGGCATTTCAAATATCTTTGAGGCCAGTCTCATCACAGGTTGAGAGGCCTAGGAGGACAGAATGGGTTTTGGGGACAGACCTAGGCTGCTGAAGTCCTGTGCTGCCTCGGGATGCTGCTCTCCACATCAAGAGCAGCCGTGGCTCAAGTGGCCCCAAGTAAGGCTCAGGACTCTGCTTTGAAAGGCACAAACAGTAAACCTTGGTATCCACATGGTGTTGATTCTACAGGCCTGCAGAATGTGAGAGCTATGGAAGCAAGGCTTTATTGACTGAGATTTCAAAGGGTGTATAGAAAAAACTGCAGGCCCAGGCAGAGACTTGTCACAGGATAGAACCACCACAGAGAACCTCCCATAGGACAATGCTGAGTGGAAATGTGGAGTTAGAGCTCTACCAAGTCCTCACCAGCACAAAGCCTACGGGAGCTACTGGGGTCACCATCAAGACCTCAGAATTATAGAACCACCAACACCATGTAATGCCCACCAAGGAAACCTACAGGTACCAGACTTCAATCTATGAGGGCAGACACATGTGCGACACTCAACAAAACCATGGGAGTTGAACTGCCCAAGACCTTAGAACCCACCCTTCACACCCATGTACACAGAGTGTGAGATATGGAGTCAAGGAAAATTATCCTGGAGCCTTAAGATTTACTGTCTGCCCTGCTGTGTTTCGGACTTATGTAGGACCTATCATTTATTTCTTTTTGTCTAGTTTTCCCTTTTAGGATAGGAATATCTACTAAATATCTGTTATACCATTTTATCTTGGAAATAAATGACTTGCTTTTGATTTCACAGATTCATAACTACAAGGAACTTGCCCTGAGTCTCAAAAGATAATTTGAACTTTGGGCTTTCAAGCTGATGTTGGAAAAGTTAACACTTTTGGGACTATTTGGAGGGAATGATTGTATTTAGCATTGTAAGAAGTATATGAGTTTTATGGGGGCAGAGGTGAAATGCTTCACTTTGAATATGGTTTGTTCCTCTTAAACTCATGTCAAAATTTGATCCCCAATATGGCAGTGTTGGAATGTGGGACCTAGAGGGAGCTGTTCAGGTCGTGGGGTAGATTCCTCCATAAATAAATTAATTCCCTGCTGCAAAGGTGGGTGAGATCTTACTCTTGTAGAAATGCCTTATTTCCCACTGGAGTGGGTTGTTAAAAACAGTCTGGCTTCCGCAGTTTCTCTGTCTTGCTTCCTTTCTCAACATGCGATCTCTTTGCACATGCCCACTCCACTTTCACTTTCTGCCATGAGGTGAAACAGCCTGAAACCTTCACCAGATGCAGCTTTCCCATCTTAGACTTTTCAGTCACCAGAGTAATGAGCCAAATAAACTTCTTTTTTTTCTATAAGTTACCCAGCCTCAGATATTCTGTTATAGCAACACAAACAGACTAAGACACAGACCTTGTCATTACTTGACCTTACTCAGACCTTTCTCATTGGAAAGATTGCTAACCTCAGTATTTAACAATCAACAGTAGTTGTTTAAGATTACACCTACTTGAACTGGCAATACCAGTGTGGCAAGAAAGACACTGGTGTAAAACTTAAGATCTGAGGAATAAGATTCCAATGAGGGACTTTTAGAAGCTCCAATACATTCCTGAGAACCTGGAAGGGCGCATGAATGTGCCGGGCTGTGCGCATGATGAAAAAAGATGCCCTAAACTCTCCGTTCTGTCTGACCTTAAAAATCTGTGCAAGAAGAAAGTAAAGACTTAGAAAGAGTTGCACATTGCCGGAGCATTAAAGAAGTGCCACAAAACACATACAGAGCCCCATGGAAAAGTTGTAAGACTTTGCTTCTAATAATTTACAGAAATATTGGTCAAAACAATAGACGACCAAGAAGCTAAATAGACAAAAATAGTCTGTTTCCTATCGGTGAAACAGATAGGAAAACAACAACAAACTGCAACAGCATCAGACTCTTGGGAAGAATGAGAATCTGATTTCTAAGAATATTCTTTGAAATGCCAGTTTTAAACAAAAATTATGTGACATTGAAAAAATTCTCAAAACTGTGGCTTTTCTGTAAGAAAATAGACTCAATAGAAGCTTTCTCTGAGGAAAACCATCTGGTGCACTTACTAATAAAATAATTTAAATTGTGAATTACAAATATATTAAGTGGTCTAAACAAAGCTATGCCCAAAGAATTAACGTTTGACCAAATAGAAAATGTTAGTGAAAGATAGAAGTAATGAAAGGAATCAAATAAAATTCTTCAGTTGAAAAGTACAATTACTGAAATTTTAAAAATTCTTAGATGAACTGAACAAAATATTTGAGTTTATGAAGAAAGATTAAGAGAATATTAAGAGTTCACTATATCTGAATGTCAATAGGGCAACTGAGAGTATCCAGTCTAAGGAATAACAAAAACATAAATGAAGAAAAATAGCAGAGTCTCAGAAGTCTCTATGGCCACATAAGTTATACTGTCATATATGTAAAGGGAATACCAAGAAAACAAGGAGAGACAGGGATAGAAACAATATTTTAAGAAATAACAGCTGAAAACGTCTCAAATTTTATAGTACTATACATATCTGAAGAGCTCAATGAACTCCATGTAGAATAAAAACAAAGACGTACAATTATCATGGTTGACCAGCAAAAGGCCAAAGAATCTTGAAAACAGCAAAAGAAAAATGACTCACGACATGCAAAGAATCATTAATAAGAATAACAGCTCATTTTTTGTAGTAAGCTATGAAAGCTAGAAGGTAATAGAATAACACATTTAAGTGCTGAAACAAAAAGGGTGTCATTTAAGAGGTTCTTATTCCACGAAACTCTCCTTCCAAAGTGGAGGAGAATTAAATCATTATTACATATAAAAAAAAGAACATTTGCCGCTAGTAAATATACACTACAGAAAATAATTTTAGATAAAACTTGAATATACACTTAGAAATAATAAAAACACTGTTAAAGGTAATACATAATTCAATATAAGTGACAGTATAAATGCATTTTTATTGGTGTTATACTTCTAACTGATTTAAAAGAAAAATTCATAAAATGATAATTATATCACTGTGTCTTTCAGCTTGTAATATATAAAGATGTAAAGTGTATGACAATAATAACACAAAGAAGTGGGGGGAACAGAGTTTTATAGAAGCAAATTTTTGAGCAGTATTGATACTGTCATTATTCTGAACTAGAATATTTTAAAATATTATTATATCCCTCCAAATAATTAATAAAATAACTAATGATAAAAATAGGAGAATTAAAATTATATCTATATAGTATATATTTATATATAATTTATATGAAAGTATATACACATGTACATGTACATTTGTCATGGTGTAACACCCAAAATAAAAACAGTAATGGAAAATTAAAGGAACAAAAATAAAAATTTATGATATAAAGTGAATATAAATATCACCATATCTATAACTGCATTAAAAGCAAATATATTAAGCATTCCAACTGAAGGCAGAGATTAACATAATAAATTTCCTTAAATGATTTAACTATATGATGCTCTCATGAGAAATAGTTTAAATTTTTTAACTGAAAAGTACTCTAGCATATATACAACTACAATCAAGATATTGCCAATGAAACAGTCAAAGCAGAACACCTGCACCCTGACTCTGTTTTATTTTTATCATTATTCAGTTCAATGCTTTTTTTTTATTTCTTTTGAGACTTTCTTGTATGTAATGGATTATTT
>NW_016805527.1:984028-987087 GCF_001698545.2 Rhinopithecus bieti | reverse complement strand
CATATAATAAGAACCAAAGCAGACAATGTTACAATTTTGTTTCAATACCCAATTATAAATTAGAAAACTCAAAAGCAGAAATAAAATATTTATGGATCACTTTTCTTACCATATTCTTGCTTTCTTCCTAAGTTCCAAGATAGCTTCTATAATTATTTTCTCTTTTGTCCTTTTAAGCCATGTTTTTAGGATAGGTCTTATTATAAGTTTACTTTGTTTATCTTTAGCTGAGAATGTCTTCATTTTTCCTTGATTTCTGAAACGCTGTTTTGCTGGATATAGGATTCAGGATTGACAGTTCTTTTCTTTCAGCAGTTGAAAAATCTTGCGCCACTTCCTTCTGACTGTATGATTTCTGATGAGAAATTCTCTGTCATTTGACTTGTGTTCTCCTATAGGTAAGGTTTTATTTCTCTCTTGCTGCTCTCAAGACTTTTTGCTATCTAGTTTTCAGAAGTTGACTATGATGTGTGTTGGCAAGGATTTCTTTGAGTTTATCCTCTTTGTGTTTCACTTAGTCTCTTAAATCTAAAGAATTCAGTCTTTCACCAATTTCAATGAATTTTCTGCTATAATTTCTTTCAATATTTTGCAGTTCCTTAATTTTTCTCCTCATTTTTTGGACTCTGAAGACATGAATAGTACATATATATATTTGTTTTAGTCTCACAGTTCATTGAATAGTCTTTCCTTTTTTCAGTCTTTCTTATAGCTTTTAT
This sequence comes from Rhinopithecus bieti, assembly GCF_001698545.2. NCBI lineage: Eukaryota > Metazoa > Chordata > Mammalia > Primates > Cercopithecidae > Rhinopithecus > Rhinopithecus bieti. The sequence goes on along the minus strand of NW_016805527.1, from coordinate 986,368 downwards.
TCTAGCTGGTTAATTTTCACAATTCTTTTATCCAGTTCACTGATTCTTCTGTTCTCTTCTTTCTGCTGTTGAGCCATCTATTCAGTTTTTTATTTCTGTTATTATATTTATCAGTTCTAAAATTTTTATTTTATTCTTTTTTATGTCTTTTATTTCTTCCTAGAATTTGTGTTTCTTTTCTGAGACTTTGTATACTTTCATTTGTTGTAAGCATGGTGATAATTACTTATTGGAACAATTTTGTGACTACTTTAAAATATTTGTCAATTGATTCTAAAATCTATGTCATCTCACTGTTGGCATCTTTTGAATTTTTTTCCATTCATTTTGAGTTTTCACTGGTTCTTGGTATGATGAGTGATCTTCTATTGGAATTAAACATTTTTGTTATTTAGTTATGAGATTCCAAATCTTACTTAAACATTATGTTTTATCTAATTTCCATTGATATAGCTTTATCAAGGTAAGGGAGAGCGCCATGTTGCTCTTGCCAGGTAGTCGTAGAATTTCAGGTTTACTACTTTACCTCCATTGGGAGTTGGGGCTCTTCACAACTACTGTAAAAGAGTAGGAGGTCCAGTTCCCCAGTAGGCTTTCACTGATCCCACCCTGAGTAGGGTGGGTGGAGTTATCTCACTAATATTTACCTTTAAAGTTTCCCTATGTTTGTTTTACATAAAATATGCAAAGAATTCAGTCCTACTTAGTAGGCGTAAAAGGGACAGATATGTCTACTCCATCTTCCTAGAAGTAGAATTATCCAAGCTTTACAGCTAAACACACATGTAGGTTGCAAACAAAATGACACAAAAACATGTATCTTGTATACAATAATGAGAAAAGAACTCAAGTATCTATAGTAATTTGACACAAAAGGTTTTAAGTCAAAATTGTTTCAAGATACTAAAAGGGCATTGTTTAGTGAAAATGAATCAAATTTCCAAGAAGATATAACAATTATAAGCATATTTGATGATAATGACAGAGTTCCAAAATTTATGGAACAAATGAGGTGAAATCAAAGAGAAAATGGCAAGTATCAACAGTTAGTTGTAGACTTCAATACCCCATTTTAACTGATCGATAGAACAATGAGGCAGAAGAGTAACAGGATGTTGACTTGGTCAGCACAGTAAACAACCAGACATGCTGACCTGTTTAGACTCTCCATCCTATTACAGAAGAACACACATTTTTAATCAGAATACAAGCAACATTATCTAAGACCATGTATATGTCAGGTTATAAATCAAGCCTCACTACATTTAAAACGTTAAAATAGTACAAATTATGTTCTATGAACACAGTGGAATACAATTAGAAATGAATAACAAAAAAACAAATTGAAACATATACAAATATGAGGATACTAAAAACAAATTCCTAAATAACCAATGGGTCAAAAGGAAAATCACAGTGAAATTATAATTTATTGGGAGATAAATAACAATGAAATCTCATCATACTAAAACTTATGCTATGCAGCTATAGTTTGTTTAGAGAAAAATTTTAACTTCAAATGTTGCATTAAATAATAAAAAACTTAAATACCTAATCTTTCTCAATAAGAAACTAGAGAAAAAAGCAAAGTAAGCACAAAGCAAGCAGGAAGGAGGACGAATATAAATTTAGACCAGAAATAAATAAAAAGAGAATGCATAAACAATTAAGGAAATTAGAAAACTCAAATTTAGATTTTAAAAGGTTAGCAAGAATGACAAAACTTTAACTAGATAACCAGTGAGAGAGAAGATTCAAATTTTTTAAAATCAGAAATAAAAGAAGGTATATGTTAGATATTAAAAAGAAAAACATAACTATAAATAATTGCTAAACATTTACATAATTAATTGAAGTGTGTAAACTCTGAGAATAACACCAACCAATGAAACTGACCCAAAGAGAAATAAATAATTGGAATACACCTAAAAGAAGGAAAGATACTGAAATGGTATTTTTAAAACACCTCTGCCACAAGAAAAAGCCCCAAAGAAGTTTGTCTGATGAACTCCACTAAACAATGAAAAAACAATTATTACCAAACTTTCACAATATTTTCAAAATACAGAAAAAGAGGAAACACTCCCCTACTAATTTGAGGTTCAAATTAGCTTCATAGCAAAACCAAAACTATCAGATGAGAAGAAAGCCATAGACCAATATCTCTAATGGGGGTAGATGAAGCATTCTTTAACAGAATTCTTGCAAACCAAATCCAACAACAATCAAAAATTATTATACACCATGATCATTTGGTATATATTCTGGAATGTATGGTGTGTGTGTGTGTGTGTGTGTGTATATATATATATATATATATATATATATATATATATATTT
>NW_016805527.1:965329-976242 GCF_001698545.2 Rhinopithecus bieti | reverse complement strand
TATGTTTATTGCGGCACTATTCACAATAGCAAAGACTTGGAATCAACCCAAATGTCCATCAGTGACAGACTGGATTAAGAAAATGTGGCACATATACACCATGGAATACTATGCAGCCATAAAAAAGATGAGTTCGTGTCCTTTGTAGGGACATGGATGCAGCTGGAAACCATCATTCTCAGCAAACTATCGCAAGAACAGAAAACCAAACACTGCACGTTCTCACTCATAGGTGGGAATTGAACAATGAGATCACTTGGACACGGGAAGGGGAACATCACACACCGGGTCCTATTGTGGGGAGGGGTAGTGGGGAGGGATAGCATTAGGAGATATACCTAATGTAAATGACGAGTTAATGGGTGCAGCACACCAACAAGGCACATGTATACATATGTAACAAAGCTGCACGTTGTGCACATGCACCTAATAATAATTTTAAAAAAGGGTTATTGACCCACTTACACCTAGCGTTCCATTATTTAAATGCTAAGCATGTGGGAGTTATTTATATTCTGCTTCTCAAGGTCATCACCAAGGTCTGATTGCAAAAATTCAAAAAATTGCAGTCTCAGGCATAAATGAGTTAAAAGCTTTTAAGGAGCAAGCAGAATGAGGAAGATAAATTCCAGATTGTGTGCCTAAAATAATGCCTATAAATTAGTGTTTATCCAAATTCTCAACACTTTCCGCTTTATCCTGTCAGTGTATGACTTTGCTTTGTATCCCACTTAAAACACAGAATGAATCAAAGCTACACACCGCCAAATCTACCCTCCTTCCTTGAGTTGTGCCCATGTACTGTGCCTTACCTCCTGCCGCTCCAGATCAATTGTCCAGGTTTCCATCCATGTCCAGCCTCTCTACTTTTGCACCAGATCTCACCCTTCTCAAGAATACAGTTTCTACAATTGACCTCAGATTTAAGAGCTCGACTATTTCGTGCCAGCAATTCTACAAGTATGTACTAATTTCATAAACCTTGGAAGAACATTCTTGATTTCCTACTGATATATTCCTATGCCCCCTTTTAAAAGGAAAAGAAGAATTTCTTCTTCAAAGAGAAGCTGCCTGTGGTAGACTTGCCTGTAGTAACTCTAACACCTTCACACGCAAGCTCTCATGAAGTCATTCCTGTGAAGCTTTTGTTTCTACTTCTCCACAAAAGGACTCTTGTAAAGAATTAAAATGGCCTCTGTGTTGCTAAATTAGATTGTTTGATTTCCAGCTGTCATTTTACAAGACTCCTGGTTTTTACTCTCACTTTCTTCACAACTACAGCTATTCCTTCTTTGCTGGTTCTTCCCCATCTTTCTTACATTTTTATACTGTGGAATCACAGTGATGAGTACTCAGTCATTTTTTCTACCTGTCCTGCACACCTTGATCTCCTCATCCAGACTACAGTGTTTTACCTACCATCTATGTGCTGACAGAAACTGAACTTCTATTCTAAACTCTAATTTTTCCCTTAAATCCACACTAATATATGCAGTTCTCCACCTGTCACCTATATATCTAATATGCGTTCAGATATATCATTCCGAAAACCAAAATCTTGATCTTTACTTCCAAACCTGCTTTTCCCATAATTCCTCCATTTGCAGAGCAACACTTTTTTTTCCAGTTATTGAAAACTACTTCCAAATTCAACCCATTTCCATATAGAAACTTTGTAACTTCTCCTCCTTCTTTCAATTCAATGATCATAAAGCTTGTTCTCAATAGTCTAACCAGAATCATCATTTTCTGAGTTATGTCAATGCTTGTCACTCCTCTGCTCAAAAATTTCCCATGGTTTCCCATGTTGCTCATAGTAAAACTCATAAAGGCTCATGCAGCGTACTAAGTGTTTTCTTTGATCTCATTGTCTGCTAAGTACTCCTTAATTCATTCCATTCCAGACAAAACAGCCCTTGCTTTTCTTCAGACTCTCCTGGAACATCCCTACCTCTGGGCCTTTAAAATTATAATTCTTGTGTCTGGAATATTTCCCCACAAACATGGAAATGGCTCACTCTTTCATCCCTTTCAAGTTCCGTATATAAGGCAACATGAATTTTCCTTTCCCACGGCCGCTAGAGTAGTCTTTGCTGTCTCCTCCACTTTATTTCTTGATTGTAACTGTCATATTCTGGCATATTATCCTTAATTTATTTATGCCCTTAGTCACATTTTGTCTTCTGTCACTGGAATGTAAGCCCCATCAGGACTGTTTTGTTCCTTTGTTTGTTTTTGTCTGTTTTATTCACTGCTATATTTTAACAACAACAAAAAAGAGTAGATCCATATGGTATTTTATTGAATGGATGACTCTTTACAGTTTTGAAGACAGTTTATATTTAGTGATATCTGAGGGATCATGACAATCATAAGACTTTTTTTTTTACAAGGGAAACTTGTAAGTCTGTAACTTGGTGGAAGCTGTCTGTGGATAGATAGATAGATGCTCATCATCAGTGGGTGTTTAATAGGCTGTAAGAATACAGGTCTAGTACTCACAGAAAAAATTAGTAAATGAGCAGTGTGAGTTTACATAAGAGGAATCGTTGACACCCTAGGAGTGGAAATGGTTGCCAAGGCTGATCACTGAGGCAGAGGAAAGATGTGTGGGTATTGGAATGAAGAGCCAAACTTGGATCCAACTTGGTCTCCTGCTTTCTCTTCTAATCACCTGTTGTTATTTCCTGTCTATCACTCCTTCAAAATGGGTATAAAAAGGTTAAAGTGTCAATCTATATTAAATTATTGACAAATAATTGACAAAGTAGTAATAATTGAAAATTTTATTTTCTAAAGATGCCTGGGTACTTAGACATTTAAGGGTTGTTTATTTTGGGTAACCAAAATATAACCTCTATTTTAATAAAGAGGTGGTAGAATTACCTTTGAGAAAAAGTTATTTGCTATACTATTTTCACCCATTTGTAACACTCAACAATATCCTCCTCCTTACCTAGAGTGAATTGCTTATTTTTGTTGTTGTTGTTTTATTTTTTTAACAACACGCAAGAGCATTTTACATTTTCCCAAAATTTCCAAACCTTTCACATCAAGTGGATTTAATTTGGGATAATAGAGAAAGTATTCAAAATTTGTTTAGGAAATAATCTGGCTACACCAAGCATGGTGGGGTGAATGGCGGATTTCCAGGATGAACTAAAGCAAAGGGAACTTGCTTATTTACAAATAACATATGACTAATGCCAATGAAGTGGATTATTATAAATAAAGCTTCTAAGATCATTATGATGGAGTTACTAGAAACGTTTTTGGTGGAAACATCTAAGGGAATTAGAATAAATGAATAACCTCTTCTATTCTCTAGAACAAGTTGCTGCTTCACAAAGGAAACTATCAAATATTGAAGTTTTGAAGGGAGCTGAGAAAGCATAGCTATTTCTTCTATGTTATACAGACTCCTGAATATATGTTATGGTTCATTGTACTCCTATTGCCTGACCTGAGAAAATGCTCCTCAGATGAATTATTTTATTTAAATAGCTGCCTGGTACATGACAGATGTTATAATGTGTAATAATGTATTGAATATTTTGTAATATTTTCTACTGCCACATACAAGTTGTAAACACAGTCAGTCATGTACATATCAATTATAATTCTATATTCTTTATTACATATATGTAGTGAAACATATAATAAAATAGCAATGAGTTTGTCAGAAATTTCATATGCTTTATTACCCTCTAGTTATCCTCCTTGTGATAAGTTAATCGTATTGATTTCATTAGGAACATAAACATATTAATCTTTCAATCATCTTTGAATTAAAACATGTTTATGTGATTATTGATGGTCTTTAATAAAAATACTAGCAACATCATCTTACTAAATGTATTCTGAGCGTTGCTTTATGATTTTATAGCTATTTTGACATAATTATGTTTTGAAATAACTTTTTTTCTGTTTTCACATATATAGTTTGGTTGCCACTGGTAAATGGGTTACAAATTTCCTTTGGTATTTTAATGGGAAACCTATTTCTAAAAATCCATAATGAAATAGTGAGCTCTAGTTTATTTATTTTTTTTTTTAGTAAATATGCCTCATACACCATTAAACAGCCAGCCACAATTAAAATTAGTACATGAATTATTTTTTGAAAGTGAATCAGTTGGATCCTGCGGTTATAAGAGTTCATATCCCCTTACTTCTAGAATTTTTTATTCAGTTTCTTATGGCAAATATTACCTCATTCTAGACAATAATCAAGAATAGTTTTAAATTGCTCTAACTCATATTTATCATCTGATGTGTGTATGAAGAGATAAAAATACTTCTAAAAGTACTTCCAAGTTTATCTTTAATTATACATTATCAGGAGTAAAATTTTGGCAAAATATATTCATCAGTGCTAAAACAACATTCATAGATGGTAAGAGTGATTAGTCCTCCCTACCTCTTATCCACCACCATCTACTGAAATAAATTTTCAATATTTATGATGTTTACATGTTGACCAAAAATGTCTACATTTGAAATTAGTTTCCATATTATAGATATCACAGATTCTAGATAAGTGTATTGAAATTAAAAAAAAAATCTAGCTATTATAAATTTTAAAGACATTAATTTTATGTTATCTGACTTGTTTCTCTTTCCCTTTCAGGAGTTGGAATTTTCTAATTTATTTGCTGTTCTTCACTGCATTCATTCCTTCTTTGCTGCCAAGGTAGCTTGTTTGGACCCTCTATTTTTAGGCAATCAAGCTACTGTTTCTGCTGCTGCCAGCTCTGCTACCACGAGCAAAGCAAAGTATACAACTTGACATACTGAGCTCTGCATTGACACGCACCATGACTATATAAGCAGAATACGTTTACTCATCATTTAGACCCTAGAGAAACCATAACATCACCAAGTCAGCAGTGGAGGCAAATTGAAATTTTGGCAGAAAAAAGAAGGTCATGTGGAACCTCAAAAACGCTTCCATTCTGGATGACATCTGTGAAACATACTATATGAACAAAACAGTTCAGTTGCTTTGTACCAGTAAGTATATTGCTTTCACCAAAACTGGAGACAAAAATGAATTATTTGAAGAAATATGTAAGTAATATAAAAATAGCTACCTATAAATAAAAATACTTATTAAAAGTTTACTTCTGTATTTTAGATTATTTTGTATGACTAGTACATGTTGGGCAGAGTCATAAACAAAGCCCTATCATTGTATTATGAGGGACATAAAAGAGTTAAAATCCATCAATCAGCAAGGAGCATGCAAAAAAAATCACATCAAAGAAGGATGCACTTTAATTTGCTGATGTAAATTTGCCCTCGTGTTCTCATCCCATGATTTGACACTGGCAGTCCAATTGTTTTTATCTTATTGTAAATATTCCAAAGAACTTCAGAAAGATAATTACTTTGACCCATGATAGATACAATGTGGAATGGACTATTCTCCCTTCGATCACTGTTATTGAAATGTCTTATAAGCTGCCAAAGTCAATCAAGTATGCCAATAATGTATTAATTTAATTATGAGTGATGGAGAATTTTATGAACCTCTCATTTCTTCTTTGGTTTTAAATAGATTTATATTTTACCTAAGAAGATTTATTATCAAATTAAAGTTTCATAAATTTTCAGTGAACCCAAAAACTTTAGTAGAGAAAATAATATAAACAAATATGGTGTGAGAAGCAATTCTTTGTAATCTGAAGTCTACTAGCTAATCATGAACTAAAATGCCCCTCGAAAGCAGTCCCAAATCTATTATATATGCTAATTAAATGAACATTTTTCCATTTTAGTACTATTTTATTAGAAACAAAGGTTATAGTTAAAGATAAAAGTTAAAAATCTTTATCCTCCCTTTCCATGGAAAGTGATTAAGTAATGTCAACTATGCAGGTTATTTTAGATATTTTGTCCTAAGAATGTAAATGTGAAAGGCTGGGAAATTTGAAAGCCTTAGAGGTGTGCAATTTACTGAGATTCCAGGTATTATACAACTACTTGTATAACATGGAAAACATTCTCTGTCCTTTAGTACAGCTTTTTTGAGATATTTTTAAAAGTCAACTGTGTATGTAAAAAAAGCAAAACAAAACAAAACATTTTTGTATTGGTACACATGCTCCCAGGTAAACCAAGTATTACATGTGTCCTTGTGGATATAACCAAGTATCTAATAAATTGATTCAATTTTCTTTTTTTCAAATATGTTCTTAAAAATCACTCAAGAAGGAAACAAAATGATTTCTATAAAGGACAGATTTATTAATTTTAAAATTAATATCAAGTTGTTTTATACTCATTATGATTCATTAATTTATTTTGCAACAGATTAATTTGTAAATACCTCAAATTGAAAAGAAAAAGTGAGGGTTTATAATTGTCCCTGGGAAAATGTTAAACTGAATCTAGCATACCTTGCCCAAAGAACTGTGACAAATTACAATAAACAGTTGCAATGTAATATATTTTGACCATAAAACTAAGTACACATTTGTAATTAGTATAGAACTTTAGAATGATTGCACACTATATTGATCAAACACAACAGTCATTGTAAAATTGGAACCCACCAAAAGCAAGCTTCAGTAGTAGGCCACTTCTGAACTTATGGAGAAAAAGCAGTGGAATACATCCAACTTAGAATTTTCAGCTGTGGCAGGTTGTTCATTGTAGAACTTCTGCTTCCAACCAGAGCTGAATCTCAGTGTTTCCCATATTGGGGTTACATGAGTGTGTCCACAATCTGGTCTGAGGCAATATGACATGGGCTAATTATCCATAAGCAAAAGAAAAAAGTTTCAATAGTTTACCTACTGTAATAGAATGATTTAAAAATTGTGAAATTTTGTAAACATTCCATTTCAAAATTTAAAAAATCTATTAACTATTAGCTATCTTTTTTTGATATTATGAAAATTTAGCCTATGCTCATGTCTGTTATGAAGGAAAAGGTGCACAATTAGATATGTATAAATATATATCTCCTCGGAGAATACACACACACCTACATACGCATATATATATGCATATATGTGTGTATATATATATAAATATAATGAAATGCTGACCATTAATTATATTAAAAGAATATGTTTTGTGTACATACATTTAATATATTTTAAATTAAGTTGTAAAATGCAGTTTGATTAAAACTTATGACAATACCATTATGATTATTTTGATACTATTGATAAAAAAACATAAGCCGTGATTTTATTTAACATGATTAGTACAACAGTCAAAAGTAACAAAATACTATTCTCATTTTCATCAGTTTAACAATTAGTGTTTAATGTTTTCTTTACAATGTGATGATTAGTCGTTGGCATTTGTTATATCTTGGACTACTTGAATGAGAAAGCTTAGAAATGAACAAAAACACTTATAAATTTATCTCTCTCATATAATTTAGGTTTAAATGTATGAGATTTATTCATAAAATCCTAGTTTGTACATTGAGCACATTATAACAGCAAAACGCTAATGTGTTAACCCCTCCAGTGCCTTGGTGTGTGTGAGCATGTATGATTGGGTGTGTGTCTGTGTGTGTATGTGTGAGTGTGTGTGTGTTATCATTAAAAGGTTCATTACAGTGTACATAAAACAAGCTTAATGGGGAATGTTGTTATTTAGGTCAGAGAATGAAGTTTAAAGTCTATTGAAAACTGCTAACTACTTTAACAATGTCTTTTGCCTGATAAAGAATAACAATTCATCTAAGCTGAAGCATATTACAGAAAGGGCATTTATAATTTGTTATATTGCAACAAGTATTTATTTAAAAAATAATTTAATAGGTAGTGTATGTGTAATGTATACCCCAACACACTTATCCAGCTTTTTAAAAATGGGAGGATAATCAGTTAATTATTTCTTGCCCATATTTCAGACGTGTACCAACTTATAATTTTGAAATCTTCTCTCATAAAGCTGTCCTTCAGCAAGAAAAAGAAAGCAATTACTTGAAAATAAATGTCAGGTCCGTATAAGCCATGCAAGGAGAGAAATGTTCCTTTGGAGTCGTTAGTTTATAGATCAACATTTCCCTCATTTACAGTGCTGAAGCTTGATCATGAACTTTGTCTATGTTGAATGCTGGATTTAAGAAAAGCTTGATTTATTACTGAGAAAAATTAATTATCCTAACAATAATTTAGAATTACTGCTAGAAATCAGCAGTGTGGAGAAGCTTTAAAAGTACAAGGATGATCTTGTGCTTAACTTTTTAAGGTAAGTGTAGACGTTCGGATATTAGTAAGACACATTTTGCTACTATTATATACTGCTGTGCTTATAATTTCTCCTTAAAATAATTGCTTTATTCATACCTATGTAAAATTGTGTCTTTACTTGTTTTTATCACTACTGATCTTTATCTAGTAGAATGCCACTTATTTGCACATTTGAATTTGTTTTGAATAACAATATTATCAATGTTAGTATATTTACATTTATCTTGGGACATATATTATTAGATGTAATTGAATACAAGAAATACTAACATTGATAAATATATTTATTTCATTTTTATTGTTTGGTGGATGTTGATAAAATGGTCAATTCATAATTATCGTGAACAAAAATTGGTCCTTCGTTCTTTTCAGTTATATATGATTAGTCTACTATGCATCTGACTCTTTTTTTAATAATATAGAAGCAACTCACATAGGAGAAAATAGAAGCATACTGAAAATAAAATAAATACTTTTTACAGATTTGGGTTTTCATTTCTTTGGGTTTGATTTGTAAGTTTTACATATGTTTAAAACATGATCCTGAAAGACTTAACTTCAATTAAAAGGTTTAAGATATGAACTGTATATATGTAAGTGCAGACTGTGTGGTACATAATCTGTTCTGGTTGACAAATATTTACGAAGAATAGACATCTAACTCCTAAATGCTCCCAAAGTTTGAAGAAAGATGGTATTTGTCAAATTACTTACCCAACTGAGTTACAGCTTCTGAAAAATATGACATTTGATATCGCTGTAATTTGTTTATCAATTCTAGTGCCTTTTCTGTAGATTAAGATTTTCTATGTTGACATCCATGCCATCTACAAGAGAGTCTGTTTTATTTATTCCTTTTTATTAAGTGCGTTTTAATTTTGGCTTCCTACCATATTACACAGGTTGAAACTTCCAATTTAACACTAAATTTTTGTTTAACACTAATTGTTGAAAGTATACGTCCTTGCCTTGTAAATGATTTCAAGGGAAAAGCATTCAATCTATCACCATTAAACACTTTGTTGGCATGGGTTTTCAGTAAATGTCTTTATCAGACTAAGCAAGTTTCTATTTCTTCCTAGTTTGCCAAGAACTTAAAAGTTCATAATAAATTATGAATAAATACTAAATGTTGTCATAGGCTTTTCCAGCATCATTGAAAGGGTTACATGATTTTCATACTGAGTAACACTGATTCATTTTCAAATGTTGAACTATCATTGCATTGCTGGTATCAATTCACTTGGTCATAACGTATTATACTCTTTATAAATTGTTGGATTTAATATGAATTATTCTCTCTCTCTTTTTTGTGATCACTTCCATAACCATCTTGGCCCTGAGTCTACTGGAGCCCACCAATCTTCTTTGGCAGCTCCAACCAGCTTTAGAATTTTCTAGGCATGAATCAGATACTACTATTCCTTAAGTCTCACACACTCTAGGGACCACAGATCAAGCATTTTTGTTGATTTTCTGCAGATATTTCCCACCCCTGTTTGTAGGTGCAAGAAGCAGCCAATTGCCGTGATAGGCAGGAAAACAGAAATGTCACAAAAGTCTTACAACTCAAAAGTTTCCACTAGATTAGGAATTTAACACAGGCAAGTATGGAGAGAAGGAAGGAAACATACACCTGAAATGTCAACTCCATTTAAGAAAAATCCCACAATAATATATGTATTTTTAACCTGGTGAGGCTGGTCTCTAACTTTTGGGCTCACGCAATTCAACCGCCTCAGCCTTTCAAAGTGTTGGGATTACAGGAGTCAGCCACTGCACCAGCCCTCAATATATATATATATATATTTTGCATTGAAGGAAATGCGTGAGTCTACTTTTGTGTGGATAGAGTTATTAAATCATTTGGATAAATATCAATGAATTCAATCATCAGATCATTGGGTAGGAATATATTTAGTTTTGTGAGAAACTGCCAAATTGTCTACCAAAGTGGCTGTGCCATTTTGTATTCTCACAAGCAATAAATGAAAGTTGCTATTGTTCTTTCCCCTTGCCATAAATTGGTTGTCAGAGTTCTTAATTTTAGCCACTCTAATAGGTGTATAGTGACTTCTCATTGTTTTAATTTACAATTCCCTAACTCTCTTGTTTTTTAAGAATTTCTGATATCTACTTGTGCTAAAGAGAAGGCAAAGATGGAAAAATGTAATGGGATGAGACTTTGCAAATAATTGTAGGAAGACAATAGAGATAGCTGGCAACTCTTCATAATGACATTGGACAGAAATGTACAGTACGGTAAACACATAGCTTAAAGATATGTAAGGACACAAAAGAATGTACTGTGCCTGGGATTGTTGTGATAAAGTCCAAAGCTGAAAGAGAACATTAGGTATATCTGTGAAAATAATTTATGCTATGATAAGGAATTTGATGTTTAGTTTATTGATAATTGGAAGATTTTAGAATATTTTAACCCAGAAAATTACATCAATAGCTTTTTAAACAATTATATTTATTGGCAATATGGAGAATAAAATTAGAAGGAAGAAAGGAGAGATTGCAAGTTTGAGAATAGCCAGATATAAGTAAATTCTTTCTGGGTGATTAAATTCTCAGGATGATTAAAATCTCTAATAAGCCAGATAAATAGAAATAATAAAAAGGTGTAATAGTGTGTAGTTCAAGTATAAATAGATTTCAAATGAGAATAGGAAAACTGTAAATATT
>NW_016805527.1:956722-961287 GCF_001698545.2 Rhinopithecus bieti | reverse complement strand
TATTGGGGTGGGAGTTACCCGATTTTCCAGGTGTTGTGTGTCTCAGTTCCCCTGGCTAGGAAAACGGATTCCCTTCCCCCTTGCACTTCCAGGTGAGGTGATGCCTCGCCCTGCTTCAGCTCTCGCTTGTCAGGCTGCAGCAGCTGACCAGCACTGATTGTCCGGCACTCCCTACTGAGATGACCCCAGTACCTCAGTTGCAAATGCAGAAATCACCGGTCTTCTGTGTCGCTCGCGCTGGGAGTTGGAGACTGGAGCTGTTCCTATTCGGCCATCTTGCTCCGCCCAAATATTTTCTTAAATGTGCTTATCTTTGTGAAAAAATCTAAATTAACAAACTTGGAATCTAAACTATCAGCAGGTTATTATAATATTCCCAAGAGTATGTGTGATCATAATTTGTATGCTCGGTATTCATGTTGAATATTATAGAATAAGCTCTGCACAGGAGTATCTTGTAAATTTCCAAAAGGTTAATAAGAAACAACAGGGACAACCCTGAAAGAAATGAAACACTTCTTGAATGAGAGACAGCTGTTGTGTTAGGCTAATTGTATATAAAATAACAAGAGACTGTATAGGAAACATAGCAAAACTATTCTCACTAAAGAAAATGATTCCACCAAGAACATGTAGACTAATTAACAGTGTTTAAGAACAAAATTGGTATTGATGGAACTTAACTTGATGCAGACTTTTATAAAGATGCATCCCTAAGTTAATTATCACATGCCGCAGGATGATAGGGCTCTTTCTTTAAAGTGCATCTTGTTTGCAAGATGTGACTCACTAACAAATAGATTGCATGGAAAGATGACTGTTATCACAGCAGAAAATTATCTCCAATGGTTCATATCATGGTAGAGAAGGATGAAAATGTTGCTGAAAAATGAAAATTCTTTTCCACTATTTGTACCATACTTCTTATGTTTTCAGTTTTGCATTGCATTGATTATTTACATTAGCATAATCAAATTAATCTTTTGAGATTTGAAGATCCATCCAAGTAATTAACATCCTGGAAATACTAAGACAGATATAATAGGTGTCTTAATAAACAAGAATACTCATTTCCATTGTTAAATAAAAATTAAGTAGTTATTAAAAGTATTACAAACTAATTAATATTGGGGGAATCCTGTCTTTCCTTCTGTACTTTATAGTTGATTTCTCAGGTGGCTTGTAATGGATCACTCTGTCATACTGAACTACATTTTCCAGAAATTCCTTTCTTGTAGACTTTCATTGAGGATAGGGGCAGGAGATATTTTGCACAATATTTGAAAAGCAATTGTCAAGCAACATACTGCTTTTATGCTTGGTAGGTTCTGCTGAAACTCACTCAGGTTGTGACTGAGTCCAGGCACTGCTGCAACTCACTCAGGTTGTTGCTAAGCTACTGGTTCACCTCACTGGTATAGAGCAGCAGCAAGGCTGCAACCAGGCCAGTTCTCCGGTGAGCCTTCAGTTTCTACCACACGTCAGCAGGTGCATGTTTAAGTCCTCTCTCCTGAAAAATAATCGCATCTTTAAACAAGAAAGTGAGAGATTATGTAGTTTTCAGTCCATCTGCATGCCCTGCAGCTCATTAGTTCATGATTATGTGTTCTAGTTTTGTTTACTCCCGCTCTTCCCCACTTGACATCCAACGTCCCTTCCCCATTGCCTGCACAAGTGCAAAGACAATAGACTTGCAGAGACTATTTAACCAGCTCTCAAAGTTGGGGAAGGTCAAGTCCCTGAAATAAATTTATATATTTACAAACATATAAATATACCAGATAAGGTCAATATCTCTATCTTCTGGTTGTGCTGCATTGTATTTGAATCTTTTATGATACTGTTGCAAAATGTTTATGAAAATATGAATTATCAAAGAGAATCAATAAATATTTTCAAATTCAGATGGCAAATTCAATTTAAAAGAAGTCCAACTCATTTAGCTTGATACTTTTCACACTCGTGGAACTCATTCAATTAATGTTATTGACTACGGAATTTTCAGAGTACTCAATTTTTGGTAATTGAAAAGAAATATCTGTTGGTGCAAGAGGTATCAGAATCTCAGTAAGAGGAAAATCAGTTAGAGTTTAGAGTCAATCATAAACAATGGTGTGAAGAGATTTAGATCATTCCATTTTTATTTGTCAAAAAAGAAAATGGAAGCAAAAAATCATAGTCATCATACAAACACATAATTTGTAGACATAATCTTGAAAATGATAACAAAATTACAGAGCTAAACAAGAGGTGCAATGGAGTGCCTGAGAGCAAGTTTGCACGTAGGATATGGAGTAAGATCCAGAGACCTCGAAACTCATGTTACTTCACCATCACCACCACCACCAACAAATGACATATGGTGGCTTACGTGCATGAAAAAAATTTGAGGCATTTTAGTTACTTTAACCATGATACTGTCCACTCTATACAGTCTACCTTTTTAAAAACTAATTTATTCAATAGTTAAAATGACTATTTTTATAAAACCAGCTTTCAATTTTGAATTTTAGGGCAAACTTTGTGAATGAAACATTCAAAATAGCCAGATCATCTATAATCCTTTCAAATCAAATATTAAGAAAGAAATGAATTTAATTACACATAATTACTTACAAATATTTAGGCAAAACATTTGAATATATTCTTCTAGATTGTCCAAAACCAAATCAAATTTTAGAATGCTATCAAATTACACAAAGAAAATAAGTGTTAGGATATACATTAGAATCTATCTTCTAACCCGCAGATTATTTTTAAATCATTGTATTATAGTTTCGTATCTAATTTTCACTCATTTTCTTTTCTTCTGGTTTATAAAACTAATTATTCTATTAATATTTATTACTCTTGCAAAGTATTGATTTTAAGCATAGGGCTTCAAAATATGTAAGTAGAGTATTGAGAATTAAACAAAACTTTTTTTAAATTCCTAAATACTTGATGCATAAGGATTTGCAAAAAATAATACAAAGAATAACCATGTACATTTATACCAGTTTATCCAAATAATAATACCTTACATAAGTATAACGTACTATCAAGACCAAGAAATTGATATTATTATAGTATAAATAACTAAACCACAAACCTTATTCAGATTTCATCTGTTTGTACATGCACTCATATTTAGGGTGTAGAGGTTTTCTATGAAATGTTGTGACATATAGAGACTTTATGTGACCACCACCACCAGCAGGATGCAGAAAAGTTTTGTCACCAGAGAGTAACTCCCTTGTACCACGCCTTTATAGTTTCTTACTCCCCTAATTGTAGCCCTGGGCAACCACTGACTTATCCCCTGACACTAGCTTTTTTTTATTTAGAGAATATCGTATGTGTGGAGCCATAAAACATGTTATATTTTTAAATGACTTTTCACTCAATAGAATACCCTTGAGATATGTTCAAGTTCTTGCAGTCATCGATTCTTTGTCACTTTTTACTGCAAATTCATTTCCTATTATATGGTTACCATGATACCAGAAAAAGTTGTCCTGATCCAGACACCAAGAGAGGGTTCTTGGATCTCCTGCAAGAAAAAATTCAAGGTGAGTCACAGAGTGCAGTGAAAGAAAGAAAGTTTATTGAAAGCTACTCCATTATAGAGTGGGACATTCTCGGAAAGCCCGAGAGGGAACCCACCATCTTTGGTTTCAGTTTTTCTTATATAGGGGTCTAGTATATGTAACAACTATCCTTGACATTTTAGTTTGTGAGTTCATCAAAGCAGAACTATAATTATATTGAAATCATGTATTGTTATACACATTGGGACACCTGGAATTTCTGCTATTGTAGGAGTGTGTCCTTGTAGATGTCTTTAGGCTATTTCCTCAACTATAAATATCTTAGAACCATGGATTGTGATTGGCAAGGAATGTTCTTTGCCAGTTTTAAGATGGGGTTGATTTTAAAATATTGTCAGCCTGGCTTTCCTAGGTTCTTGCTTTCCTAATAAAATACCACAGTTTGTTCATCATCCATCAAAGACATTTGAGTTCTTTCCAGTTTCTGCATATTAGAAATAAAGATGAAATAAACATTTATGTGCCCATGTTTGGTCAACATGAGTTCTCATTTATCTGGGATGAGTGACTAGCAGTCAAACAGCCGCAAAGAATCACTGAGACAACAGCTGCTAGGTTTTCTTGTCACACTTCAGAAGATATATATGGTAAGGAGATAAGGAGCCCTAATGTATTTTCACAGTTCATTTTTCTTTTTTTTTCTTTATTATACTTTAAGTTCTAGGGTACTTGTGCATAACGTGCAGGTTTGTTACATATGTATACTTATGCCATGTTGGTGTGCTGCACCCATCAACTCGTCAGCACATATCAATTCATCATTTATATCACGTATAACTCCCCAATGCAATCCCTCCCTCCTCCCCCCTCCCCATGATAGGCCCCAGTGTGTGATGTTCCCCTTCCCGAGTCCAAGTGATCTCATTGTTCAGTTCCCACCTATGAGTGAGAACATGCGGTGTTTGGTTTTCTCTTCTTGTGATAGTTTGCTAAGAATGATGGTTTCCAGCTGCATCCATGTCCCTACAAAGGACG
>NW_016805527.1:946046-952475 GCF_001698545.2 Rhinopithecus bieti | reverse complement strand
GGTCTGTTGGAGATTGCTTGAGGTCCACTCCAGACCCTGTTTGCCTGGGTATCAGCAGCAGAGGTTGCCGAAGATAGAATATTGCTGAACAGCGAGTGTACCTGTCTGATTCTTCCTTTGGAAGTTTCCTCTCAGGGGTGTACTCCACCCTGTGAGGTGTGGGGTGTCAGACTGCCCCTAGTGGGGGATTTCTCCCAGCTAGGCTACTCAGGGGTCAGGGACCCACCTGAGCAGGCAGTCTGTCCGTTTTCAGATCTCAATCTCTGCGTTGGGAGATCCACGGCTCTCCCCAAAGCTGTCAGACAGAGTTGTTCGCGTCTGCACTGGCCCCCGCTGCTTCCCCTGTTGGTCTTCAGCTGTGCACTGTCCCCAGAGGTGGAGAATCAGTTGAAAATGCAGAAATCACCGGTCTTCTGTGTCGCTTGCACTGGCAGTTGGAGACTGGAGCTGCTCCTATTCGGCCATCTTGCTCCGCCCCCCCACAGTTCATTTTTCATGGCATAGCAGGCAGTGTAAGCTTCATATTATCCTTTATCCCCCACGATCCATGGAGGCAAAGCAAGCTTGGACCCAGGTAGGTGCAGGTCATTCAGTAGGTCTGTGTCTTGTTGAGGAGCTTAAAAATCCCCCATCTGCATAAAAGAATTCCTCTCAAGCCTACCTATTTGTCTTCTCTGGAGAGACAGACATTTTTATTACTGTGGTGTGAAAACAGATCTTCACTAGGAAGGGGAGGGAATGGTCATTACTATTATATGATATCTCTGGGAAGGGAGTTCTTTATCTTCACTACCTTGCTGATAAGATAAATCTATCTATAGCTTCAAAAGATGCTTACTCTGTGAAAATGCCTGCATGTGGGTGTGTAAAAAATATTCAAAAAGATTACTCATGCTATAAGATATGTAGAAATATTATTGAGATGTGGTTCTCAACAACCAATAGACAAATGTCCAAATGCTCTGTTATCTAATGTGTTTAACTTCATAAGAAACTCTTAAGTATTGTCCAGAGAGCTGTGATATTTTACATCCCCACTAGCAATGCCTGAGGTATGCAGTTGCTCTTCACCCTACTCAGCTCTGAGTATTACTGGTATTTGTTTCAATCATTCTATTAGGTAGGTAGTGTATTTTTTCATGATGACATTAATTTGCATGTTCTGAATGGAAAATGATGTTGAACAAATTTACAAGTGCTTATTGGCTATGAATATATCTTCTTTGCAAAAGTGGCTCTTCAATTCCTTCAGCCATTTTCTAATTGAGTTTTTAATATATGTTGAATTTTGAGACTTACATATTCTTGATTTTATCAGATGTGTGATTTCTGTACATTTTCTTCCAGTATAAGGCCTGACTTCTTATTCTCTTAACAGGGTCTCACACTTACCTTATATTTTTAAATTTGAAGTCCAATTCACAGATTTTTAAATGAATTTTACTTTTGGTGCTTTATTTATATTTATGTTCTTCTCTATATATGTATCTATGTATTTTAAAGTTTTTTTTATTTTGAAATATAAATTCACAGGAAATTACAAAGATAGTACAATATGGTTGTCTTAATTTCTTCTTTTTTCCCTTATTAGAGGGAACTTACAACTTCCAAGATAATGTTAAGTAGCATTGATGAGAACATACATCATTTTATGCTGTATCATGGGTAAAACCATTCAGTTTTTAATCACTAACTATAATCTTAGCTGTAGGTTTATTGCAGATGAGTAAGTTCAGAAACTTCACCTCCATTTCTCTTTTACTAAGAGTCTATATTATATGCGGATATCAAACTTTTCAAATGCTTTTTCTGAATAAACTTGAGGCAGCCAGGTGGGAAGGGCTCCCTGGCAAAACTCCAACTGGCCTGTGCACTGGGAGGAATGTAAGCCGGGGTGGAACCATAGAAGTTCATGCTGTGTGCAGCAAGGAGGAGCTTGGTTCCTCTTCTTCCTGGGTGGAACCTATAATTCAAACTACATGGTGGGAAGCACACGAGCATGGACTCTGGTTTTGTGGATGGTCCCTATTTCCCCTTTTTTCCCTTTTCAGCCAATAAAACCCTGCCTTATTCACCTTTCAAATCATTTGCAAGCCTAAATTTTTAACACTACGTGACAAGGACCTTGTCTTTACCTGAACTAAGGAAAAGTCCTGCAACATTTGGCACCCAACATGGGGCCTCAAGAAGCAGTCAGTGAGATGCAAAACAAGAACTCTTTTTCCTCTCCATTCAAGGACATTTCATCCTCAGACTTCCGAGGGTAGGGATAACTGTGCCTCCACTCCCATCACTCATGGGCCTTGGGGACCTTTTCATGGCTTTTTCCTTCCTTTATCAGGCCAGATGGGTGAGCAGCAGCTCCTTGCTGCCCCTCCCCTTCCTTCCCAGGCTGGGACGCATGGCCCATGTTCCTGCACAGCTGCGTGGCTAGTTCTCAGGCACGTGCTACCCCATCCTTCCCCTTCTACAGCCAAGGGGTTTAGCTCCATTGGACAGTAATCAGGCTTTTCTCCTGGTGGAGGAAGCACTTTTGTAAGAATAAAATAAGAGACTCTTCCCCACACGTTTTAAACTGTTTCCTTTCTTCTTTTCTCCACCCCATCAGCAGTTAACTTTTAAACAAGGTTTTTACTTTTGGAAGATGTTTTACTAGGTCAGGAATGATAAGAACCACTGTTCATATTCTCTGTAAAGTTTAACTTGTGAAAAACTAGCTGATCTTAAGCTGTAGCCAATCTGGTGTGCTTTGCATGTCTGTGTGTTTCATAGTAAACTTTCCTGCAAGCCTTCATCTTGTTTTACATCCTGGGGGCATGGCTTGTAACTCCAGTGGCAGGGCTTTGTTTAGCAATCCTGCCTTAGCCAATAAGTTCCTTTCTGGTTTGATATCTGCATGTTTTCCCAGCTCTGTCTCTTAAAGAACCCCACCCGGGGACTGGGTTTTCTCCTACCTGTCTGTGTAGTTTTATGTATGTGTGTTTGATGTCTGTAAAAGGAGCTCTAATTAAATTGGCCTAAAGAAAGACAGATGCTTGGATCAAATATTTTTTAAAGGGAAGATAAAACTGTGGTACCTTTCATTTCACATGGCTTAACATTTGAAATATAAAAACAGTCTTATAGATTATTGGTAAAATGCAGGTGTTATTAAAACTTAAATAGGTGAAATAAATTATGCAGGTCAGATGCAAGGTTTGCTAAATGTTTTGAGGTTATAAATTGCTTTTTGGGTTTTGAGAATTATCTGTCTTGACTGTTTCACAATTGGTAAGGCCTGGGGACATATGAAAGAAATCATGCCCTTAATTTTGCTGGGAGACAAACTTTGGCGGAACTTAGCACACAATTAAAGCAACTTACAATTTTTCATTAAAGTTACAAATTGCTAGCAGTTACCATTATAACAAGTAATTGAAACTACTGAAAATAGATTTACATATGAGGTGTAAAAACAGTAAAATGTCTTTTATGGAAAAGGTTTTTAGAAAGCATGGAAATGTAAATTTTTTGCCTAGGGTTAAATAATTGTTTTAAATTAGATAAGAAAAAGCTGAAAGTTTAAACTTGTGGTGGAAAGATTGTGGAAATTCATCTAGCAGAAGAGATTCTTTGTGTGAGCCTATTGACTTAATTCAAAAAATATATTATATGATTTTTATGTAAATTGAGCATTAAAATAAAAGAACAAGGTATTCTTAAGGCACAAATCTGCTCTTTAGGAAAATTTGTAAAGGTTTACAAAAAGTTTTTGCTTCTTTAAAATTTCTGAGTCATCATTTTAGCAAAATGAATAACTTGTGGTAATCTGGAATTCTATTTCACAATATCCAGTGTTTTAAACTTCAGACATATTTAACAGCCCTCTCAAAATCAAACTTCAGTCTCAAATTTGTCTTTCCTAATGCTTGGCTTTTTGCATGGTTCAGAGGGTCCCTGAAACATTCAGAAAATAGGTAAACAGAATTATTTAACATGTTTAGGTGCGTGGGATTGCCAAATGATGTTCAATCTTCTTTAGGTTATATTTTGGTGAATGTTAACACATGTTTTCAAATTGTATGGGATTTCTAAAATTCTAATGTCTGAGTATGTGCTATCAATCATAATTAAGGTTGTTGTGTTAAGTTATTGTAAACCATAGAGATAAACTTCTTTGTCAATTGTGTTTCCAACTGTACCTATCCTGGACATTTTGCTATTCACAAACAATTGTTGTCTTATCTTAATCCTTTTCAAAAGATGGTTTATAATAAGCTATGAGACTCCTATAGGTGCTCTCAAATAGTTATCAAAGTTGCTGTTAACCTTGGAGAGTGTGACAATGGAATAAAGGCAAATTACAAGACTCATGAAGAGCTA
The DNA here is from genome assembly GCF_001698545.2 of Rhinopithecus bieti. Taxonomy (NCBI): domain Eukaryota; kingdom Metazoa; phylum Chordata; class Mammalia; order Primates; family Cercopithecidae; genus Rhinopithecus; species Rhinopithecus bieti. Next base: position 948,113 of record NW_016805527.1, on the reverse strand, counting down.
AAATGCTCACAGATATTAAGCAAGACAAGAGTTAATTGAATGGATTGAACTCAGAAAGCTGAAGCAACCTTCTTTACCTTTGCTTTAAATATTGCTGATCCTTGTTTTGTTTTAGAGAGTCAAAGAAACTTATTTTTAACTACTTAGGCCTTTAATAATTAAACAAGGTATACTCTTGTGATCAAATTTTGGAGAATGTTTGTTAATCTCTGCCTGGTTCCTCTAGAATTTGGAAACTATGAGTATTCTTAACTTATGGCAATATAGTTATTTGCATCAGTGCAATAAGAATCCATCTTTCTTTTGCAACAGGAGGCTTTGACTGGAAAGTTATGCTTCTCTTTAAGGACTCAATCTCAAATTGCGGAGTCAATAAAGGCCTTGTGGGAGAAACAGGTCTCATGCCCTTGCCTACACAGTACACTTACAGAGTTCCTGACCTGTAGTCAGTTAAAAATGTCACTTTCTAACAGCTCCAGTCACTCCAAGTTTATCTTTGGACCTTAAGAGGAAAGGATCGCCCAACTCACAGGAATTTGAGGACACAAACCCATGGCTGTGCTTGGCTTTAAAAGGTCTTATCTGAGATTCCTTAGGGAACAGAGTTCCCTTAAATCCAATCCAAAAGGCCTATGTAGAAACGATTATTCGTACTGCATTTTAGGCAAACAATCAGGCCAAGTATAAGTTTAAAGTCTATTTTGCAAACCACTCAGTTCTATGCTTATTTGCTTTTATTTTTATTTTTTTAAAACAAAAATCAGGGCCGGGCGCGGTGACTCAAGCCTGTAATCCCAGCACTTTGGGAGGCCGAGACGGGCGGATCACGAGGTCAGGAGATCGAGACCATCCTGGCTAATACGGTGAAACCCTGTCTCTACTTAAAATACAAAAAACTAGCCGGGCGACGAGGCGGGCACCTGTAGTCCCAGCTACTCGGGAGGCTGAGGCAGGAGAATGGCGTAAACCCGGGAGGCGGAGCTTGCAGTGAGCTGAGATCCGGCCACTGCACTCCAGCCTGGGTGGCAGAGCAAGACTCCATCTCAAAAAAAAAAAAAAAAAAAAAAAAAAAAATCAGGACTGGGAGACACAAATTATGTTTCAAATTTTAGCATACATTTGCCATTAAATTCTAAATTCATTAGTTGTTTATAAATTTTTGTACACATTTTTAAACTAATCCTGTTTCTTCCTGTGAACCAATCAGCAATCTCCGGCTGCAGCTCAAAATGAATGAGAGGGATGGCTAATGTAAAAAACTGGATCAATAATCTAGTTCTGAGCACTTATTCTGCAAACCATGCCAAATGATGGGAATAAATAGAATGCCATTACTTGGAGGTTTTCTTTGAGAAAGACCAAGGGAAGTAACCAAAGCCAAGTATCAGGCACCCAAATCCTAGCAAGCATACCTATAGCCACAAGTTTTCTGGGCATGCAACAAGACATCCTTTTCTCTCCCTTGTTGGAGGAGGACTCAGTTCCACAGTTTCACTTCCACATTCAGCTTATGATAAGGAGTCCATGCTACCCTCTGAGGCACATTTTTGTCCTAAACTCAATTTCAGGCTTCAGATCAAATCCTAGGAAGGAATACTAGATCAGAGGGATCAAGATGAAGACAAAAATGGAAGTTAGAAAGCACAGCGCAGGTGAGTGTGGCTGATTCCTACCAATTAAGCCAAGCTCCCCATTTCATGGATAAAGGCCATGTTAGTATCCACAACACAAATGAGGTCTAGGGAATTCAAGGCTACTGACAGTTGGTGGGAATGAGACATTGGTGACAATGGATAATTCCTATTCTCTAGGACCTCTCTGCTTCATGCTGCTTTGGCACTCATGGCAGCACCTGCCAAGGTTGCCAGGACTCAGTAATACAAGCACAGAAGAAGGAAAGAGGATGCTCTTCCTTCTGTCTCTCACGTACCCTGTGTATCTGCTAGGAACAGAAGGGAACCAGGGATGCCTGCCTCTTTCTAGATGGGTAGCCATTCATGTTCAGTCTGTATCCCTTTCAAATGCATACTGAACCCCTGGTACTCCACTGGAAAAAAAAAAAAAAAA
>NW_016805527.1:935993-945822 GCF_001698545.2 Rhinopithecus bieti | reverse complement strand
AAACCTTCCTTTTCCCCCTCCCCTCCTCTGTCCTCTCTTCACAGATAAGTAATTGTGTCTCCATACTATGGAACACTCCCCTAAGATGCATCCTCCAAACGGAGAAAAGTTAATTTAACAAACCTTAACTGATTGGCTTAGTATTGGGCTTAGGGGAAGGGAACCCAGAAACATGACATTCCAGCAAAAGATGAAACTTTTACCTGTTGGGCTTTTGGCCTCCCTCTCCCTGTGCAAACTGGTAAAAGGTCTCAGGATTTTTGAACTCCCCTTACTCCTCCCCTTGTTTCATTTTCATATATATTTTCTAATAACCAGGTTTGTCTCTTCTTGCCCTCAGGCCATCAAACACAAAATGGTCTTGCAACCAGAGGCTCGGAGGATGGCCCCTTTTTTTCTGGGAACCCTTTGATAGTCCTCTGAGGGAGCTCTGACTGCCATTTTCCCCCAAACAGCACCCCCTGTCAGCAGGAAGCAGTTAAGGTTGGTCTTCATCATTATCCTTATTCTAACAGCAATTACATGTACTTTTCAGAAGGGAGAATGAGACAATCTGGTGGGAAGGGGCCTAAAAGAAACTCAGGCTGGCCTGGGCACACTGGGAGGAGTGTGCACTGCAGTGAATCCACAGAAGTTCGCACTGGTTGCAGAAGGGAGGAGCCTGGTCCCTCTTCTTCCTGGGTGGAACCTGGAATTCAAACTTTGAGGTGGGAAGCACACCAGCAGGGACTCTGGCTTTGAGGAGGGTCCTTGTTTCCCCTTTCCCCACCCTTTTCAGCCAACAAAACCCTGCCTTACTCACCCTTCAAATAGTCTATGAGCCTAAATTTTTATGGCTGTGTGACAAGGTCCTCGTGTTTAGTTGAACTAAGGAAAAGTTCTGCAACAAATTGATATAGTCATATAATTTTTCTTCTTTAGTCAACTTATATGGTGGATTGCATTGATCAGTTTCAAATATTGAACCAGTCTTGTGTGTCTGGCATAAAGCCCAGTTAGTCATGGTATGTATGGTATGTAGTTATTTTTATAGATTGCTGAATTCTGCTTGATAATATTTGGTTGAATAATTTTGTGTCTCTACTGATGAGAGATTCACCTATTGCTTTCCTTGTCTGTACTATCATTTTGGGATGGTGGGTTATGTTAGAAGATAACTAACCTTACATAATAATTTGGTCAATACTTCCCTCTTTTTTGCTAGTAAGAGATTGTGTAAAATTTGTGTTAAGTCTTTATAAAACATTTGTTTTTATTCTTCAGTGAAATCATCTGAACCTGAAAATTTCTTTTCAAAGAGTTTAGAATTATGATTTTTTTCTTAATTTGGAACTGTCCAAATGATCCATTTAATGTTGAACATGTTGGAGTAATTTGAGGAAATTTAGTTTGTTTTATCTAAATTATCAAGTATGTGTGATTAGATTATGTCTTTACAGTTGTTTATATCATATTTTCCTTTTCCAACTTTTTTAGAATATGGAGGTACATGTGCAGGTTTGTTTTAAAGGCATATTGTGTGATACTAAGGTTTGGAATATGATTGAAACCATCACCTAGGTAGTGAGCATGGTACTCAATACATCATCTTTCAGACTATCTAGCTGATGGTTTCAATCATATTTCAGACCTTCCCCCTTCCCTGTCCCTCTTTCTATTAGTTACCAATGTCTATTGTTCCTATCTTTATGTCCTTGGGCATCCTGATCTTCCATAAACTTGACGAAAATAAAATTGGGAAAGACTTGTTATTCATATTATCCTTTCGATGTCTGTGGGGTCTGTGGTGGTGCCCACTTTGGAGTGCAATGGTGCAATCATAGCTCACTATAGCCTCGACCTCCCAGGCTCAAGGATTGTCTCACCTCAGCCTTTCAAGTAGCTGGCACTACAGGCACACACCACCATTCCCAGCAAGTTTTGTTTGTTTGTTTATTTTAAAGTTTGTTTTGTAGAGATCAGGTCTCACTATGTTGCCCAGACTGGTCTCAAACTCCTAGCAAGTGATTCTCCCACCTAAGCCTCCCAAAATATTGGGATTACAGGTGTGATACCCAATGCCTGGCCTTTATCAGATTTTTCTGATACCCTTGAGACATCACCTTTGCCTCATGGATTATGTAGAAGTGTGTTGTTTTGTTTCAAAGTGTTTAGAAATTTCCCTGGCATCCTTTTTCATTGCTCATGTGTAGTTTGCTTCCACTGTGGTCAGGGAACACACTCTGTATGATTCAATCTATTGAAGTTTTTTATGGTCCAGAATATGATGTATTTTGATATCCAGTCTATTAGTTCCATACATTTTGATAGGTATTCCATTTGTCCACGCTAATTACAGTGCTATCATGTATTGTTGTACAAATAGTTCAGCTTTATTCATTTATTTATCCATTTTGCTGTCTAAAGATTTAGCATGGATGTATCTTTTTGATGGGTTGATCATCTTATGATTACATGATACTTATGTCTATCCTTAATACATTCTTAACCTGAATCCTACTTTATTTGATATTATTATAGTCAGTCCTAATTTATTTTACTTATTATTTCTGTGGCATATTTTTTCCCATAGTTTTATTTTCAATTTGCCTATATTATTATATTTGGGATTAGTTTCTTCCAGATGGTTGAGGGTTGAGTCCCTTTTCTGTAAATTCTAATATATCAATACCTGTTTCAAAATTGGTGTGTTTAAATGATTTATTTACAATGTAGCTTGTCATATGTTGGGGCTTAATTCTGTCAATCTTTTGTTGCTTTTTATTTGTTTCCTCTGTGTCACTTCTTTGTGTTTTTTACATTTTTCTAAATCTTTCTTACCTTCCTGTAAGTAACGTTATCATTTATTTTAGAATTCCATTTGGATTTACCAATAATGTTTTTGGGTGTATATATTTACTTTTTTGTTGTTGAGTTCAAGCAAAACGTAGACATTTTATTTTCCTTTATATTCCTCTACTCACCTCCCTTTCTAGTATAATTGTATTGAGAACATCATCAGAGAGTGTTGTAATTTTTGCTTCTACCATATACATAATCTGTGAAACTCAGATAAGAAGCTTAAGGCTACTGGAAGTGATCATTCCTTTCTTCTTTCTGTTGTTATTTCTTATATCCTAATGTTCTAAGATTACTCTTCTAGGATTTTTTTCTTGTGTAAAAAACTGCCTTTAGCCATTTTTTTCCAGTTAAGTATGCTGCCCATGAATTTTCTCAGATTTCCATCGTTTGAGAATGTATTGATTTCTATATTATACTTGAATGATATTTTCATTGGATGTAGTTTCGTGAGTGGACAGTTCTCTTCTTCTTGAAAAATGTTGGGCTGCTTCCCTCTGGCAGCTATAGTTTCTAAAGTGAAATGTGTCATTTTTGTTTTCTCACTCTGTATAAGTGTCTCTTTCTAAATGTCCTTTCTTTCTCACAGCATTCAAGCTTTCTTTGTCTTTTATTTGAAAATAAAAGTGTTTCGATTTTGACAGTATGGCTGTGATATGTTTCTTCATGGATTTTATTGACTTCACTCTGTTTGGGTTCACTCAGACTGTTTAATCTCTTGGCAGATATGTTCTAAAAATCTGGAGAGTTTTCAGCTATTACTTTTCTAAATACCTTTAAAAGTCCACCCAAGTTTTCCTTTCCTTCTGGGATGCACACAACACAAATGTTATATTTTTTTCTTGTATACCCACAGCTCCCTGAAGCTATGTTAACTTTTGTTTCCAGTCTGTTTTCTGTCTTGTTTAGTCTTGCTAATTGTTATAGTCCTTTTCTCACATTCATCAGTTCTTTTCATGGTGTTTAAATGTTTTCTATCTTGCTTGTTTGTTCATTTACTTGTCACACAACTAAATGAACATGCTGTTTTTGAGATCTTTTTTGGGGGCCGAGTGTGGTGTCTCATTCCTGTAATCACAGAAATTTGGGAGGCCAAGGCAGGCAAATTGTTTGAGCCCAGAAGTTCAAGACCAGCCAGGACAACATGGTAAAATCTTGTCTCTACAAAAAGTACTGAGGTTAGCCAGATGGGGTGGCATGGGTGTGTAGTCCCAGTTACTTGAGAGGCTGAAGTGGGAGGATCTCTTGAGTCCAGGATGTTGAGTCCACAGTGAGCCGACATCGTGCCACTGCACTCCAGCCTGGGTGACAGAGAGATCTTTGTTTGCTTTGCTTATGTTCATTGAAGTTCTGATTTCCTGATTTATTTAGACAGTGTCTCATCTGAGATGTGTGAAGCAACAGGAAAACCTAGGAAACTTGCTGCTTTCCTCTTTCTCAGGCCCTAGCTTTCCCTACCAGTTTGCATTGTTCTCTCCCTGCTTCATGTAGCTAAGAAACTTGCATTCACATCTGAACTATTTCACTTATTCTTTGGTCAACCTTGTGGAAATTGATAGGCTGTCCTCGTTTTTCTTACATAGATTGGATAGGGTGTAGTTATCTGGATCAAATAATGAAATGTAACTCACAAGTCATGGTGAGAGTGTTAAGAAGGAGAGGCATATGGGAAAGTTCCTTGAAACCATGACATGTAAAAGAAAACCTGAAGAGTGAGCAGTGGGTATCCATGCAGGTTGGTCAGTGTGCTTCAAGGTAGAAGCCAATCCCGGTCCAAAGGTTCTAAGCAGGCAGGAGCATGAGGCAGCCGAGAGCTAAAAGTGTGGAGAGGTTGGAACCAAGTGGACAAAGGGACGCTGCACAAAGGAACCTAGAGGATTCAAATTAGCCATAGAAACAGGTTCATGTCAGCAGAGATGCCTGCGATGCTGGTGCTTCCCTGCAGCGGAACTTTCCTGAGTCATTATTAAACATATTTGCAGCAGGAACCTCTGGGTATTATGTTTCCAACTTACAAAGAGCACTTGCCCCCAAAAAGATAACCTTGCTTCCCACTGACATTGACACAGTTGTCACTGTGAGTGCCCTGGTATTAATCCATGAATCTGAGACATCAGCCATGAGAAGCCATGATGTGAAGAAAGACAACAGGAGAATCCACAAGGCCACACTTATAATCATTAAAACATTTTTACCTCTGCTCCTGTGTCTGATTATAAATAAAAGTAGGCCAGGAAGTTCATCCACCTTGTCAGAGGATCCCTACCACCTTTGTTTATTACTGAGACTGCAATTTCATGTAAGTACTAGCCTAAATAATCATAATCACATTAATACTGGTTTTAATCATTTTTCCCTGCTTGAGTCAACTGTTAGAGAATTTTGGGAAATCTACTTATATTTTATATTCTTACCTGTAAAACGGAAATAATGCAATACCTCCCTCAAATGTTGTTATAAGGAATAAATGAGTTATGATAAAATAAAAACTTCAGCCAAATTAAATTTAAAGGAGTTTAATTGAGCAATAAATGATTCGGGAATTAGGCGGCCTTCGCAGCCAGAGTAGGCTCAGAGATTCCAGCGCTGCCACGTGGTGGAAGAAGATTTATGGATGGAAAAAGGACTGTGTCAGACAGAAAATGGAAGTGAGGCACAGAAACAGCTGGATTGGCTACAGTTCGGCATTTGCCTTATTTGAGCACAGTTCAAACAGTTGACTACATTTGATTGGCCAAAATTCAGTGATTGGCACAAGTGTAGGCTAAGGTCTGGTTACACTTCCACTTGTCACAGTTCACAACGTACAGAAAAAACTTTAGGTCAAACTTAAAATATGTAAAGAGTCAGCTTTACGTGAAACTTGAATTAACAGTTCATATGTGCAAATAACTTAGAAGCACACTGGACACATAGTAATTGCTATAAAAATGTTACTTGCTTCCATTAATATCCATTAGCTTGAATTCATTCAGATGTTTTTCTCCTACATTTCTCTTAGCTTATTGGAGCATTAAAAAATAAGATTTTTTATAAAACAGAAATGAGGATATAAGGATATGATAATTTTGGAGATTGTCAGGCAACAATAAGCCAGGAGACTGGTGAGCAATCATTAGAATACTGCAGAAATTATTCAGACTGTGGGGTTACAGTGAGACAGAAGAGGAAAGGCAGCCCGCTGTCAAAGACAAACATGGTCCTTTAAATCATGCTCAAGTGGCCCTTCTGAATCCAAGCATAGGCTTAGAGTTCTCTTTCATTTCCTTTGCCCTCAACACTATGGCTCCACAGCCCCTTGGATTCGAATGCAAAGGAGCGGCATTATTACCTGCCTTTTGTGTATTATCAGTTGTACTTGGATAACACTCAGCCATAAAAAGGAATGAAGCACTGATCCACACTACAACATACAGTACCCTGAGAACATTTTCCTAAGTGAAAGAAGCTAGGCACAAAGGTCACATGCTGTTTCATTCTGTTTAAATATTAGGTTGGTGCAAAAGTAATTGTGGCTTTTGCCATGACTTTCACCAATTACTTTTCACTAACCTATAGATAAATCCACAGAAAGAACAGACACTGATGTTTGTCAGGAGCTAGCAGGGGAGACGGAATAGGGAGATTCTGCCTAATGGGTGAGAGGTTTTACATCGGAATGATGAAGATCCTTTTGAACTAGATAGAGGTGGTAATTGCACAAGACTGGGCATACTAAATGCCACTGAGTTGTTGGCTTTACAACAGCAAGTTTTATGTTGTGTGAATTTCATCTCAATAAATTGTTTCTAAATGAAGTAATTGGTTATCATTTACAACACTTTCTATACACAATTATGTAATAGTTAAGTTCTAAAGAATTAGCATACACTAGAGTTTTAGAACAGGACTCAACCATGAAGATGCTATAATTAAGACTAATGTTTACCCAGTAGAATACAAGACAGCAAAGATGTCTGGAGATGATGCACAAAGTGAGCGTGGCTGGGACTATTCATTGTGCAAGTGACCAACTGTCCAAAGAGTCAGGTCAGCTGAATACATCTGGGGATGCACACAATGGGCTTCAGTGGTTCTCCATGAGCCCCGTGCAGAGGAAAGAAGAAACATGTAGAATAGTAGGTATAAAAATACACCATAATATATGTATTATAAGATTACAGAAGTCAGGTACAGTTGCTCACGCCTGTAATCCCAGCACTTTGGGAGGCTGAGGCAGGTGGATCACCCGAGGTCAGGAGTTTGAGACCAGCCTGACCAACATGGTGAAACCCTGTGTCTACTAAAAATACAACAATTAGCCGGCCATGATGGTGTATGCCTATAATCCCAGCTACTCAGGGGCTGAGGCAGGAGAATCACTTGAACTCGGGAGACGGAGGTTGCAGTGAGCCGAGATCGTGCTGTTGCACTACAGCCTGGGCCTCACAGTGAGACTCTGTCTCAAAAAAAAAAAAAAAAAAAAAAAAAAAAAACAAAACAAAGCAACAACAACAAAGATTAAAGAAATAATTCTGTGTTATACTTGAAAGCTTAGAGAAAGCGGATGGTCTATTAAAATATAGACATGATAAAAGTAACCTCAAGCATATCTGGAAAATATCTAACCTTTAAAGAACAGATAATTTTTAAATGACAAATCATTCCAGATCATTTTAAAAAATAAATACTCAATATAATTAAGGAGGCCATCATAATTAAATACCCTGACCATATCACATAAAGGTGCTGAAACTAACAAATCAGTTAGGAAAGGTTATTGCATTAGGCAGGCTTCTTGAGGAAAACAAAAATGCTAAGAAATCTATCTATCCGCCCCTCTCTCTTTCTATGTCTCAGAAATTTTATTGTAATGGTTTGCTTTATGCTATTATGGAGGCTGAGAAGTTTTAAGATCAGCCATCTGCAAGCTGGAGACACAGGAAAGCTGGTTGTATAAATTACAGTGTGAGTTTGAAGGCCTGAGAACCAGGAACACCAATGATGTTAAGTCCTAGTCAAAGGGCAGAATAAGACTGATATCACAGCTGAAGGAGACAGACAGAATTCAACCTTCCTCCACGTTTTCATTCTTTTAGGGTCTTCAGTGGGTTGAATGATGCCCACCTACACTGGGAAGGGCAATTACTTTACTCAGCCCACCAATTCAAATGCCAGTCTCTTCCACAAATTCATCATAGACACAGAAACAATATTTAACCATATATCTGGGCATCCCAGGGCTCATTTGAGTTTACACATAAAATTAACCACCACAGTCACAAATAAAGAAGATGATGGCAGTTACAATATAGAAATAATGAAAACATTAAGTTGTGTTAATATCATAAAATAATATTAAGTATGAAAAAATGAATTAGATTTGCACCAGCCGATTGAAGGGCTTTCTAAAGAGTGTTTTTTAACAAGTGCAATGCGTAGCAACATTTACATAATAGGATCCCATTTTTATCAAATAATTTTATGTGGTGTGTCAGGACATGCATGCAAACACATATATGTTTTGACCCTTTTATCTGAGAGTGCAGAAAGCTATGCATGCTAATATGGTTTATGTGGGATTCGATTAATAAGGATCAGGAAGATTTCTGTAGCTTGAGTACATGTTTTTAGCACACATTTATCTCCTATGATTATTGCTGGGTTTATAGATGTTTTAGATTAGAAAGAGCTAACGATTGTGAGTTTGGCAGCTCTGAGTTCAAATATAAATTCCTTCATATATTAAAACTTTGACTTTGTGTAACTTACCTGGCTCTAGCTCCTCCAAATTTTGTTGCCATTGTTTATGTGTCAGGAATAATATTTTCCTGTTAGTATTACTTGGAGATTAAGAAAATTAATTAAATAAAACTCTGTGACACAAATTACTTATTTAGTATCAGCTCTTTTCCCAACTATGAGACCAAAGTTTTACACATAAAATTAAGAGAGAAAAGGAAGCAACCTATGTGTCACATATTATAAAAGATTCAGTGTCATTGTGGTCAATGATTAATTCAATTCTTGTTTGATTAAGAAAGTATCTAGTGTGTAAATATTATTTGTGTTTCAAAAGAAGAGCATAGTTACATCTTTAGCCTGTAAAAGTAAACATCTTTACAAATGACAAGAGGAAATGGAGTTGAATGCACATTCATCATTCAAGTCAACGATTAACGCGACAGGGTAGCGGGCCATGACATTGAGTTAACCCAGCTTGTCACTACATCTATAAGGGAAGCATATCTTCTATTTTTGGCAAAAAGATAAGACTCTTACACAAAATTGAAATGTTTGTATGCCTGTGTGACATGTCCACAAATGTCCATAGACCTCTTAAAAAAAAAAAAAAAAAAAGCTTAATTAGCAGTTTTCTGTTGTATTTACATTACATTCTTCTACGTAATTATGAGCTGTAACAACAATAATCCCCACCTCAAAAGCAATGTATGTTGAGCCTATTTCATAAGGAAATGTGTCACATAAGAATAACATATTAATATTATATATATATTATATTATTTGTATTATATGTTATAATAAATGCAGACAGGCTTCAGAAAAAACCAACCCTGCTGACATCCTGGTCTCATAGTTGTAGCCTCCATAATTGTAAGAAAGTATATTTCTGTTGTTTAAACCACCCAGTCTGTGGTACTTTGTTATTGGAGCCCCACCAAATGAATATACTAAGCCACATAACGATGGTCAATCTGGCTGGGCATGGCAGTTCACACCTGTAATCCCAGCACTTTGGGAGGCAGAGGTGGGTGGATCGCCTGAGGTCAGGAATTTGAGACTAGCCTGACCAATATGGTGAAACCCCGTCCCTACTACAAATACAAAAATCAGCTGGGTATGCTGGCACATGCCAGTGATCCCAGCTACTTGGGAGGCTGAGACAGGAGAATTGCTGGAACCCAAGAGGTAGAGGTTACCGTGAGCTGAGATCACAACACTGCCTTCCAGCCTGGGAAACAGAGCAAGATTTTGTCTCAAAAAAAAAAAA
>NW_016805527.1:912496-934845 GCF_001698545.2 Rhinopithecus bieti | reverse complement strand
AAAAAAAAAAAAAAAAAGCTTAATTAGCAGTTTTCTGTTGTATTTACATTACATTCTTCTACGTAATTATGAGCTGTAACAACAATAATCCCCACCTCAAAAAGCAATGTATGTTGAGCCTATTTCATAAGGAAATGTGTCACATAAGAATAACATATTAATATTATATATATATTATATTATTTGTATTATATGTTATAATAAATGCAGACAGGCTTCAGAAAAAACCAACCCTGCTGACATCCTGGTCTCATAGTTGTAGCCTCCATAATTGTAAGAAAGTATATTTCTGTTGTTTAAACCACCCAGTCTGTGGTACTTTGTTATTGGAGCCCCACCAAATGAATATACTAAGCCACATAACGATGGTCAATCTGGCTGGGCATGGCAGTTCACACCTGTAATCCCAGCACTTTGGGAGGCAGAGGTGGGTGGATCGCCTGAGGTCAGGAATTTGAGACTAGCCTGACCAATATGGTGAAACCCCGTCCCTACTACAAATACAAAATCAGCTGGGTATGCTGGCACATGCCAGTGATCCCAGCTACTTGGGAGGCTGAGACAGGAGAATTGCTGGAACCCAAGAGGTAGAGGTTACCGTGAGCTGAGATCACAACACTGCCTTCCAGCCTGGGAAACAGAGCAAGATTTTGTCTCAAAAAAAAAAAAAAAAAAAAAAAAAAAAAAAAAAAGATGGTCAATCTAATATAGACATAATTTGCCTATGTATTTCAATTAGGAAAGGGTGGATTATTTTAAGACCAATGGTGCTAGAAGAACTAGACATGCCTTTAGAAAAAAATGAAGCTTAATAAGTAAGTCATGACATACATAAACATTGTCTACATTGATAATGAACTTAAATGTAAACACTAAAACAATAAAAATTATAGAATAAAACACAGGAGAAACATTTCACAGCCTTTCCGTAAGCAATAATTTTTTAGTACGGAAAATCTTGAACCATAAAAAATCTATTATAACTTTAATTTGTATTTCCTTTTCAATCATTGTATGCAAATCCTGATTATATGAGGCAGTGAAACTGTTTTGTGGCTCATTTTTATAAGGTCCTGGAGTAAGAATGGTTTTTACATGTTTAAATGTTTATAAGAAAAAACATAAAGAGGATATACAACAGAAACCATATGTGGCCCTCAGAGGCTAAAATATATTATCTCTTTACAGAAACAGAATAGCTATACCATGCCTTAGAAAAGAAAATTAAAATACTACTTTAAGATAAACTTTGAATGCTAAAAGTTTCCTTTTCAGTACTACTTTACACCACCTCACCAGTTTTGATATGTAAGGTTTTTACTTTCAATTCAAATAAAAGGAAAGAGATCTTATATGATTCCTACTTTCACCTATGGGTAACAGAGGGGTATGTGTTTAATTTCTTAATATTTGTGAATTTTCTACCTATCTTTCCTTTATCGATTTCCAATGTGACTCTCTTGTGGCCATACATATGTATCACATAATCTTGAATGTAACAAATGTGTTTAGAGTTAAATTATGGCCTACCGCAGGAAAACAGTTGAGTAAATGTTTTCTGTTTTACCAAGAAGACCTAAATATTTTAGAGCTTGAGGGCCAGCTTCCAAATAATAACCTTTTTCTGTTGTGTGGGTTCATTGGTTTTTATAACCATTTTAGCATGTAATAAAAACATATCATTAGCTCTCAGTTTGTAGAATAGGCGGCGTGCGAAATCTGGTCATGGTTTCTCAATCAGTCTTGAAGAAAAGGTATATTCTGCTACTGTTGAGTGGAAAGCTCTTTTATATGTAAATTAGGCAAAGCTGGTAAATAGTGTTATTCATGTCTTCTTTATACATGTTGATTTTCTGTGTACTTGTTCCATCAATTACTAAGAAAATCATTGAAGTCTCCAACTAGAGTCATAAGTTTGTACAATTTTCCTTTCTGATTTTTAGTCTTTGTTTTACATACTTTGAAGGTCTAATAGTTCATTTGCATTTAGGATTTTTCAGACTTTTGGTAAATTGATGTCTGTAATTATGAAAGCTGCTCTTTATCTCTGGTACAATTTCTTTTTTAATAAACTATTTTTTATTCACTGAAGATGTAAATTACTTAGAATTGACTTAGTCATTTTTTTCTTCATATTATTGGTAGCTTTTCATTCCTAAGGCATTTTTTTGAGGTATAATTGAAAAATCAAACTATATTAATATAAAGTATACAAGATGATTTGATATATGTATATATTGTGAAATGATTACCACAATCAGGTTAATTAACACATCTATCACCTTGCATAGTACCTTTTTTACTTTTACATTTATGTTTTTGATAAGAATGCCTAAGACTACTTAACTGATTTTAACAGCATTTTAGCTATCTTTTGTTTCATAACTTCATGGCACTTGTTTTATTTCTCTTTTTTTTTTTTTTTTTCGCCTTTTTTTTTCTTTTTTTATTTCTTTTCTTTCTTTTTTTTTTTTTTTTTTGAGACAGAATCTCACTCTGGAGTCCAGGCTGGAGTGCAGTTACGTGATCTTGGCTCATTGCAACCTTCACCTCCCAGGTTCAAGTGATTCTCCTGCCTTAGACTCCTGAGTAGCTGGGATCACAGGCACGTGCCACCATGTCTGGCTAATTTTTGTATTTTTAGTAGAGACGGGGTTTCGCCATGTTGGTCAGGCTGGTCTTGAACTCCTAACTTAGGCTGATCTTGAACTCCTGACCTCAAATGATCTGCCTGCCTCGACCTCCCATACTGCTAGGATTACAGGGGTGAGCCACCACACAGGCTAATTTAAATTTTTTGGGTTGACTGAATGTACTTAGTTCTGAGATATATACCCAAGTAAATAATTTTTGCTTTTTAAGTGGCTGTTAAACTACCTATATTTCAGAAAATAACTAATTATATGAACATACATCCTATTGGCTCTTTTTCCTGAAGATCCCCAATATATTATCACATATTAATATCTCCAGATATATTATAAATCCCTCAATAAGTGTTATTACTGTCACTGTAGGTAAATTATATTTTAAAGCATTTAAAATAAAATATATCTGTTTTATATTTATCATATTTTATCATTTTTTGGTTCCTTTATTTTGTAGTATACAACTCCTGATAATAAGTTCTTTTAAGCTTTGTTTATTTGAATAATTTGAATTTCACCTTGATATTTGAAAAATACATTTACTGGGAAGAGTATTCTAAGTTAACTCCTTTATTTTTTCATTTAATACTTTATAATACTTTCAATACTCATCATTCTATTGATGAGAAGATTAAGGTAGCTCTTAAGATTGTTCCTTGGTACATTTCAGTTGTCTTCAAGTTTTTATTTTTTTATTTTTTATTTTTGCTTTCTAAAGTTTGACTAGAATGTGCCTAGGTGTGTGTGTGCACACCTGTGTGTGTGTCCTTAGAATTTCTTCCGTATTAGGTCCTGTCATCTAATCTGTAAACAGAGATTTATTTTACATCTTCCCTTCTAACATGGATGCTTTTATTTCTCTGTATGGACTGATTTCTGGGCTAGAGTCTTATGTGCAAAGTTGAATAGAAGTGGTAGAGTGAGTCACCGTGTCTTATTTCTGATCTTAGGTAGGAAGTATTCACTATTTCCCCCATTCAGTATAATAATAGCTGTGCATTTTGCAAAGATACCTTTTATCAAGTTGAGAAAGTTTCCTTCTTTTTCCATTTTGTTGAGCATGATTATTACAAAAGATTTGTGGATTTTGTCAGATACTTCTGTATCTATTGTGATGATGTTGTAAATTTTGTACTTTATTCATTAATTTGCTATATTACCTAGATTTTAATACATTAAATAATTATTGCATCATTAGGATAAATCCAGGTTAGTGATAGTTTATAATCCTTCTAATCTGCTGCTAATTGAATTTGCTAGTGTTTTGTTGAGGTTTTTACATAAATATTTATAAGGGAAGGAGAGTTTTCTGAAGTTTCCTTTTCTTTTATGTCTTCATGATTATAACTATCAAGTTATAATGGCTTCATAGAAAATGTGGAAAATATTGCTTCCTTATATTGGTTATATTTTAAATTTTGTATATTTTTCTGTTTTGACCTTAATAAATAAAATTTCTTCTGGCTAAGGAGAGGACTGCCTCACCCAGAGCTGGCAAATTCTTAGATATAGCAAAGGGTTCAGCTGGGAGCATACCTCTGACAGGCAAACTAACCATAAACTTTCTCTGTTTGGCCCCTGTACTCCAAAAGACAATAGAGTCATGCATCATTTAATGATAGGGTTACTTTCTGAACAATGCGTTGTCAGGCAATTTTGTAATTGTGTAACATCATAAAGTGTACTTACACAAATGCAGATGGCATAGCCTACTGCACACCTAGGCTATATGTTACAGCGCATTGCCCCAGGATACAAACCTATACAGCACAGTGCTACACTGAATACTGTAGGCAGTTGTAACACAACGGTAAGTACGTGGTATCTAAACATAGCTAAGCACAGGAAAGGTACAGTAAAAATACCATATAAAAGATAAAATAGGCCAAATGCGGTGGTTCACGCCTGTAAACCATAGCATTTTGAGAGGTTGAGGTGGGTGGATCATTTGAGGTCAGGAGTTTCAGACCAGCCTAGCCAACATGGTGAAACCCTGCCTCTACTAAAAATATAAAAACTAGTCTGGCGAGGTGGTGGGCGCCTGTAGTCCTAGCTCCTCCGAAGGCTGAGGCAGTAGAATCCCTTGAACCCAACACGCGCAGGTTGCAGTGAGCAGAGATGGAGCCACTACACTACAGCCTGGGTGACAGGGCAAGACTGCATCTCAAAAACAGTAAATAAATAAACAATGAAAAAAAGATAAAATATAGTACACCTGTATAGGGTACTTATCATAAGTGTGACTTGCAGGACTGGAAGTTGCTCTGGGTGTTAGTGAGTGAGTGGTAAGTAAATGTGAAGGCCCAGGATATTACTGTACACCACTGTAGACTTTATAAACACTTGGGCTACACTAAATTTATTTTAAAAAATCTTCAATAATAATTTAACCTTAGCTTACTATAACTTTTTACTTTATAAATTTATTTTTTTAACTTTTTGACCCTTTTGTAATAACACTTACATTATAATACAAACATTTTATAGTTGTATATATTTTTTCTTTATAAACTTATTTTATTTTACATTTCAAATATTTTGCTAAAAACTAAAACGCAAACACATACATTAGTCTGGGCCTACATAGGGCCAGGATTATCAATATCATTGTCTTCCACCTCCATATCTTGTCCCAGTGGAAGATTTTCAGGGACAATAACATGCACGGAGCTGTCATCTCTGGTAAAAACGCCTTCTTCTGCAATACTTCCCAAAGAACCTGCCTGAAACTATTTAATTAGGAGCACACTTTAAAGTAATGATAAAATGTATAGTATAATAAAGAAGCAATACCAGTCATTTATTGTAATTATCAAGTATTAGGTAGGGTACACAATTGTATGTGCTTGACTTTCATAAAACTGTCAGCACAGAAGGTTTGTTAACACCTGCATCATCGCAAACACTTGGGCATGCTTTCCACTACAACTTTAGAATGGCTATGACATCACTAGGCAATACGAATTTTTCAGGACCATTATAATCTTATAAAACTACCATGACATGTGCAGTCCATTGTTGATCTAAGTGTCATTATGTGCCTCATGACTATATTCCTCTGTCTTAACCACTTTAGGGGCAATGTAACTATTTTCAAATGATGGTTTATTCCCTTTTTATGTTAAATGTATTGTAAGACTTTTAGTTGTAGCTTCTTTGTGTTATAAAATTTGCATAAATTTGGGCAATAAGAAATAGTAAATTCCATTAATAATAGATATGCTATCAAAATATCACCCAAATGCAATTTGAATCTAAATATAAAAACCGCAGAAAGGAATTGTCAGTAGCATTTTAAAAAATATGTCAAGTTCAATGAAGCCTACTTCAGGCAATTCATCAGCTCTTATCAAAGAAAACAAATATTTAATGAGACAGTAGCACCTCAAGCAAATGTGAACATTCTTTCAGATTGCTTGATTGAATCAATCGTTCAAATTATATTTCACACACATATCCTCAAATTCATAAACCCCATCTCTTTGTAGCAGAGCTAAAAGTAACTGACATTAAAACCTATGCTAAATGTTTTATATTTACCTGAGCTTTTACAGGGAAATGGAACATTTTAAAAGTCTACTTAAAGCAACAAGTTTGCTCTGCATTATTAATTTTACAGATGTTCACCTGTTTTCATAGAAAATAATATTCTAATAAGGTGATAAGATATATATATATATGTGTGTGTGTGTGTGTGTGTGTGTGTGTATATATATACACACACACATTTTTTTTTTTTTTTTTTTTTGAGACAAAATCTCACCCTATTTCCAGGCTAGATGCAATGGTGCAATCTCGGCTCACTGCAACCTCCGTCTCTCGGGTTCAAACAATTCTCTTGCCTCAACCTCCCGAGTAGCTGGGATTACAGGTATGCACCACCACACCCAGCTAATTTTTGTATTTTTAGTATAGATGGCATTTCACCATGTTGACCAGGCTGGTCTCTATCTTCTGACCTCATGATCCACCCACTTTGGCCTCCCAAAGTGCTGGGATTACAGGTGTGAGCCACCATACCTGGCCCTGGTAAGGTATATCTTTATGTAGCTTCCAAGTGGAGTACTGTGGATTGCTTTAAATATTGGCAGAGAAAAAAATTATTCGGTGATATCTGCAATCTACATATGTAGATTCAGGCAATTTTCCAGTCATCTCTTTCTCTATGGAAAGGGGCATCCACTATAGAGAATATTTCTATAAATTAAGCATTCTTGTTTTATTACAAAATTTATTCTAAAATTCTTAGGGAAACATTTATGTGAAAGGATGTGAGAATGGCCATTTAATATTGTAGGTGTGAGTTATTTTGTGTACATGTAAAACTATTACCTCTTTAGCTTCATTTCCATGATTTACATATAGCTCATATTTATTCTAGTGAAGATAAATAATCAATTTGTTCTAATTGTCTATGAATCTAAACTATTAATACATAAGACGTCCATATTCTAAAATTCACTTCTTCCACCTGACCTAGTCAAACTTATTTTGATTACTAAATTCATTCCCAATTCAAAGTGGAAAATCATTTTTGCCCATCAGTGATAGACTGGATAAAGAAAATGTGGCACATATACACCAGGGAATACTATGCAGCCATAAAAAAGAATGAGTTCATGTCCTTTGCAGGGACATGGATGAAGCTGGAAACCATCATTCTCAGCAAACTAACACAGGAACAGAAAACCAGACACTGCATGTTCTCACTCATAAGTGTGAGCTGAATAACGAGAATACATGGACACAGGGAGGGAAACATCACACACTAGGGCCTGCCAGGGTGTAGTGGGCAAGGGGAGGGATAACATCAGGAGAAAAACCTAATGTAGATAATGGGTTGATGGGTGCAGCAAACCACCATGGCACATGTATATCTGTGTAACAAATTTACACTTTCTGCACATATATCCCAGAACTTAAAAGTATAATTTAAATATATATTTATATATTGATGGCACAAAGCCTTCTCCTTAGGCGATTGGTATAGCTACTCAACTTGAGATGGTGTTTCTAGTGTCATTATGAGAATATGTGTATCAATCATATGTAAAGAAAAAGCTTAATTCTCTGTTGCCTCTCTCTCAACAATATTTTTTTTTATTTTTTTTTCTAGATACTGTGTTTCTTTGTTCTATTCATCTTTCTATTATTGGATTAAGCATTAGAATCACACAAATACTCAGCTTTGTTACACTGTCAACATTACTAAGAAAAAAAATGACCACCAAAGTTATTTTGCTTTGTTTTTATGTAAATGTATGTAACTGTATATTTTTATATTGCCATTCCACCAATTTGGCCATGAGCTTTGTAGTCACTAATGTGAAGAGCCATAATTGATTGTGCCATAATCAGTGTCTAAAAGATTATTTTTAATTGCTTGGAAAATTATCTATTGTTTTAGTAATTAGGTCAGAGAAAAATATCCCATGATGTTTGTCCTAGAAAAGACACTGATGAACAAACAAAAATAAAATTGCTGGAAACAATTCTGTCATTAAATACAGAGGTGAATTCTTCCAGGGTGGATAACTCATGGGAGATGAGGCTGAGGGGAGTAGGAGGGAGACAGCAATTTAATACCAGGTGTCTGTAGATCTTTTTAGAGGTATGGCTTAATTCCATGCGACATGGTAGAGTATCATTATTTTCACTGTGCATCATTTAGGCATACAAAACTTTTGATAAGTCAAAAGTGGCACTGCCTATAAGATTTTATTTTGCTGTCTAGTAACTGGATAGCACATGTGGCATGATGCTCAATAAGTGTAGAACACAGAAATATTCATCCGAGTCAGGCACATGACTGATTGCTCCTTCCAACAGTTTTTTTTTTTTTTTTCTTTTAAGTATAGCCTACAAAGTCCTAGTCTTGAATACAGAGCACTAAATCTGTCCTCCAGTAGATAAGAAAAAAGCCATGCATAAAACAAATTATCCTCAAGGAATAATTTCGAGTAATCTTCAATATTCAGATAGATGGGTAATAGACAATATCTATCAATCTCAACATTAATTATCTATAATTATTATAAATTATTTCAGAGTAAAAAGTATAGTAATGAAAATTTATACCAGACACTTACATACTCATTATTCTGATAAAATATAAATAATTCCTAAAATAGTTAAAGCCCAGTGTCCTGTCCAATAGCAAGCATTTTCCCTTATCAAAGACAGCTACAAACCTGAGTTTGGTGTTTATTATAATAATGCCTTTATTTATCTTTTCCTTACAAATAATACACCCTTACCCAAAATATTTTATAGACATGCATGCTTTAAATCCTTATGTAAGTGGCATCATACTGGATATAGAATTTTCAAACTTACATTTAATTAATTAATTAATTAATTTTTTTGAGACAGAGTCTTGGTCTGTTGTCCAGGCTAGATATTTGAGATTTTCAAAGTTGATTCTTGTAGGTCTAGTTTATTTATATTAACAGATTAATAAGTGAAAATTTACATGTATATGAATATATACACACATCATCAAATGACTCAATGCATATTACATATAATTTGGAACACTTCACATGTTTTAATTCATTTGATTTCCACAACACTTCTAAGATAGTAACATAAGAGTACCCATATTATGTCTAATTTATAAATGAAAAAGAGTTGTCAGGAAGTTTGTAGTATTTTAATCCACTTTATCTATTTTCCGCAAATCATTGTTTTATCTGTACTAGGGAACACATTTATACTGTTTCTAACTATTTGCTATTTTTAAAATGCGGCTAGTGACATTTCTGCACACCTATTTTTGTGCATTTCTGTGAGGCGTGGAGCACGCAAAGCAGCTCTGAAGGCTTCCCAAGTAGATAGACAGTGGTGGTGATCATTTTGGTTTGAATTGGAATTTTCCTGATTTAATTTGTACAGATGCTACTATTTAATTATCCTTTTCTTGAAAACAACTTTTCATAACCTTCATGTCTTTTGCAAATTTGTTTTTGCAGCAATCTGTATTTTCATTGAAGTGCTTTTTATATTTCAAACACTGATTTCTTGTTGGATATATGTAAGGCAAATGCTTTTCTGTTAGTGGCTTATTGGAAACTTATTTTGTTTGACAATATTTTAATATCTTATATAGCAATATTTAATAACAATCACTTTTATGGTTCATAGTTTTTAGTTTTAAGAAATTCTACTTTACAAGATAGAAGATATAAAGACATCATTGCATACTTTCCTCTAAAACGTTATATATTTTGGGTTTTATTTAAGGTCTTGGAACTAATTTTATGAAATGCATTATATTGATATGATTTTTTTCCTGTGGAAATATAGCCAGTTACTGCTCTATCATTTTTGAGTAGGCTATCCTTTCCCTAGGGATTATTTTTGCCATCTCTATTATATTAACTTCCATATCAATGTGAATTTTTGCATAGCTTGGTTGTTTTACTGGTCTATTATTCTACCACTTTGAAGGGAGTCTAATAAATATTGTTTTAATATAGGTCTTGCTATCTTGTAGGTTGAGTTGCCCATTTAATTTGCATTATTTAAGAGTATCTATACTTCTTTATTTACTCTTTCACATACATATATTTTTGAATTAGTTTATTATAGCGATAACAATAGCTGTAATGACTCTTCTATTGGTTCTCTAGGCCCCAGTTCCCACAGGTGAGGTGATGAGGGTGAGCAGCTGCCTGCACATACTGTGTATTTGTGTGTGTGTGTGTGTGTGTGTGTGTGTGTGTGTGTGTGTGTGTGTATGGGGTGTTAAAACAGGGATATCTCAAGACCAGGAGACCCTGATCTTATATAAGGGAAGCTGTCCAGACTGCCCATTCTCTCCTCCAGAGAGAAAGACATTGTTTTCATATATCTGAAATGTAAGAAACTGATCTAGGGAGAGGAAGAAAGAATCTCTCTATTTATGTTCTTTGAATTTTTCAGTGGCCTGAATGTGAACATAAGGTTTGAAATAAAGCAAACCTAGGTTCTAATTACTACTACTTCACAGCTGTTTGACTATAGGCAACTAATATTATAAATATTAGAAGCCAGGATGGCTAAACAAAATAACTTGTGTTCAAATGATTCTGCTGCACATAGAGCATAGAGTAATGTCCAGGTTAATGTCTTTGGCCTCAGCTTCTTCACCTATAAGATTAGAATGGTAAGATCTACCTGATGAGAGACTTCTGATGATTAAATGGTAGAATGTAGGTCAATACCTGAAACATAGTGTATTAGTCTGTTCTCAAGCTGCTGATAAAGACATACTCAAGACTGGGTAATTTATAAAGATAAAAGGCTTAATGGATTCACATTTCCACGTGTTTGGGGAGGCCTCAAAATCATGGCAGGTGAAAGGCATGTCTTACATGGTGGGAGACAAGAGAGAAAATAAGAGCCAAGCAAAAGGTGAAGCTTCTTATGAAACCATCAGCTCTTGTGAAATTTACTCATTACCACAAGAAAACTATGGGGGAACCATCCCCATAATTCAATTATCTTCCACCAGGTCCTTCCCACAACATGTGGGAATTATGGGAGCTACAATTCAAGATGAGATTTAGGTGGGGACACAGTAAAACCATAACACATAGTAAGCACTGTAATAATAGATTTTTTTTTTTTTTTCAAGTAACAGGTAACACACCCAGAAGTCATTGAATTATCATTTTGTTTATTTCATCAATAAATATCTATTGAATATACCTGGTGTCATACTAGTGCTGAGGGCAAAAGACAGTCACAGACTCTGTGCTCATGGAACTTACACTGCAGCTTAAAATCCTACTTTAACAATTTTCCTGCCCAGATGCTGAATCAAGCCCAGCCAAGATAAAATACATACATTAAAGGTGGCAAACGAGGGTCATTAGAAGTCAGAAGTCAGTGAGGTGAACTAAGTATCTTCCACCAAAAGAAGCTCTCTCATAGAAAGCAAAATTATGAAGAGTCCTAAGATATACCTAAAACTTCACTGACTTAAGAGTCATTTTAAAAGATGTATAAAATAAAATTTAAACAGGTTCCCATATAACTTACCTTTACAGTGTAAATGAAATATATTGTTTACATCTTTCTTAAAAAAATCTAAAAAATAATCCGTCTTAAAAAATAAAACACTAAGAAAATGTCTCCATAAAATATTCTACAATAAATCTAAATAAGGAAATAACCTATTTTGGTATTATCACTTATAATTCTAAAATAATATTAGATCTGGAAAATATTTTAATATACATTTTCAAAATTATATCTTCAATCTCAAACAAAAATCTAATTTGGAAGTAATCACTTCTATTGCCATAGACTTTAAGCTTAGATGTGCATTTATTTCATGTATGAAGGTGACTGAATCCAGCATGCACTTGTCACCAGATAAACAACAGTGTATTGAACTAATTTTATGAGCTTTGCAATAAACTTAACAGCTATATCCAGTGGTATTACTTACTTTTATTTTGCTATAAACTGAACACAGCATTTTCATTTTTTTATTATTTTTATTTATTATATATATGGCAGACCTAACTCCTAGCTTGCTCATATAAATGCTGGTGTGCAAACTTTCTAGTGACAAGTAATAAACAGTATTGCCAATAAAGGAATATAATGTTCTGAGAATTATCTAACTTTATATTAGTTAAGTGATTGTTAATTTCATTTTGTACACTTATATGTTTGTGTATATCATTAAGATTTTTTCACAACAAACTTAGAGGTCTAACCGACATAATATACAATTTACCTCTGTAAAATATAAACAACAGTGATTTTACTGTAGTTACAAAGTTGTATAACCATCTCCACCATGGAAAACTAGAATATTTCATCATCACAGAAAGAAACCCCAGACCCATTAGCAGACACTCCTAATTTCCTCATTTCCCTAATCTCTGACAAACACTAACCTACTCTTTGTTTCTGTCAATTTGACTATCTGGACATTTTATATAAACGGACAATTTGACTATCTGGACATTTTATATAGATGGAACCATACAAGCTATGCTCTTCAGTGATTCACTTCTTTCAATTAGAATGATGTATCCAAGGTTCATCCATGTTGTGGTACGCATCAATACTTCATTCTTTTTATGGTTAATATCCCATTATACATTATACATATATAACATATTTCATTTATCCATTCATCAGTTGACAGATATTTGGGTTGTATCCATCTTTTGGCTATTCCAAAAATTTTTGCTATGAACATTGATTTACAAGTGTTTGCATGAACACATATTTCCAATTATCTTAAGTGAATAGCTAGGAGAGATATTTCTAGGTCACTAACTCTACATTTAGTTTTTGAGTAATTACAAGATTGCTTTGCACAGTGTCTCATTTTATGTTTCCAACAACAGCATGTGGGATTTCCAATGTCTCCACTTATTTGCCCATAAATGTTATTATCTGTCTTTTGGATGTGTCTAGTTGGTATCATTTGTCATCTATGCTTTTGATGTTGCAGCTCTTACAATAAGATAAATTATACATTTGTAATTAATTTTGGGATATAGTCTGAGAAAAGCCTCCAAACTCATTATTTTGCTGCACACATACATTTGTCGTAGCACTGTATTTTGAAAACTTACTCTTTTCCCTGAATTATCTTCACACATCTATCAAAAACCACTAGGCTGTAAACGTTAAGGCATGTTTCTGGACTCTCAGCACTTTTCCGTTAATCTATATACTGGACCTCAAGCCAATACTGTGTCCAGAATTGGTGGGTTCTTGGTCTCACGGACTTCAACAACGCAGCCGCGGACCCTCGTGGTGAGTGTTACAGTTCTTAAAGATGGCATGTCGGGAGTTTGTTCCTTCAGACGTTCAGATGTGTCTAAAGCTTCTTCCTTCTGGTGGGTTCGTGGTCTCGCTGTCAGGAGTGAAGCTGAAGACCTTCGTGGTATTACGGCTCTCAAAGGCAGTGCGTCTCGAGTTGTTCGTTCTTCCCAAAGAGTAAGCAGCAGCAAGATTTATTGCAAAAAGGGAAAGACCACAGCTTCCACGGTGTTGAATGGCACCCCAGCAGATTGCCAGTGCTGGCTCCCCAGCCTGGTTTTATTCCCTTATCTGGCACCACCCACATCCTGCTGATTGGTCCATTTTCCAGAGAGCTGATTGGTCCACTTTGCAGAGAGCTGATTGGTCCATTTTGACAGAGTGCTGATTGGTACTATTATAAGCCTTGAGCTAGACACAGAGTTACAGAGTGCTAGTTAGCTAGATACAGAGTTAGCTAGATACAGAGTACCAATTGGTACCTTTACAAACCTTGAGCTAGACACAGAGTGTTGATTGGTGCATTTACAATCCTTGAGCTAGACACAGAGTCACAGAGTGCTATGCCTCCAAGTCTCCACTAGGTTAGCTAGACACAGAGTACCATTTGGTGTATTCACAAACCCTGAGCTAGACACAGAGTGCTGATTGGTGCGCATACAATCCTCTGGCTAGATATAAAAGTTCTCCAAGTCCCCATTCCAGTTCAGGAGCCCAGCTGGCTTCACCCAGTGGATCCTGCACAGGGCTGCAGGTGGAGCTGCCCGCCAGTAAGGAGCCAGCGCCTGCACTCCTCAGCCCTTGGGCTGTCCATGGGACCGGGCGCCATGGAGCAGGGGGCGGCACCTGTCTGGGAGGCTCAGGCCACAGGGGAGCACACCGCAGGGGGAGGAGCTCAGACATGGTGGGCTGCAGGTCCCGGAGCCCTGCCCCCCCGGGAGGCAGCTAGGGCCTGATGAGAATTTGAGCGCAGCCCCAGCGGGCTGGCACTGCTGTAGGACCTAGCCCAACCTCCGCAGCTGCTGGCCCCTGTGCTAAGCCCCTCACTGCCCTGGGCCAAGGGCGCCACCTGGCTGCTCTGTGTGCGGGGTCCGCGGAGCCCCTGCCCCCACCTGCCAGCACAGCTTGCAGCCCTGGTTCCATCGGCACCTCTCCCTCCACACCTCCCGGCAAGCAGAGGGAGGAGGCTCTGGCCTCAGTCAGCCCAGAGAGGGGCTCTCACAGTGCCTTGTGGATGTGAAGGGCTCCTTAAGCACTGCCAGAGTGGAAGCCGAGACCAGAGGCCGAGGAGGCGCTGAGAGTGAGGGCTGCTAGCACATTGTCACCTCTCAATACCACATTGTTTTAGTTATACGTGTAGGAAATTTTGAAATTGGGAAGTTTCAGTTCTCTGACATTGTTCTTCTTTTCAAGAAAGTTTTGATTGTTCTGAGTTCCTTGCACACATATATGAATTGCTTGTTAATCTCTGAGAGAAAAAAAGCTGATATTTTGTTAGTGTTTGCATTGAATCTGTAGATCAGCTATGAATCATTTCAATTTTAACAATATTAAATCTTATGATTCAAAAATGGGGTTTTCATATTTAGGCATTATATAATTTCTTGCAACAATCTTTTGGGGGTTTCTGCATATAAATCTTACAAATTTTGTTAAAATTTGTCCTTAATATTTTATTACTCTGGTGATGTATTATAAATGGAGTTATTTTAATTTTATATATTGATAACATATACAAATAAAATGAATTTTATATTGACCATGTATCCTACAAACTTCCTTAACTTGTTTATTAACTGTAACAGTTTTTTTTTTTAAATAGATTCCTTAGAAATTTTTGTATTTGCATTCATGATATTTGTGAGTAAGGTTAGATTTGCTACTTTCTTCTGAATATGGATGACTTTTTTCCCCTTGCCTGTTAGACCCGACTAAAACCTCCACTGAAATGTTAAGTAGGAGCAGAAAGAGCAGACATTTCTGCTTGTTTCTGATCTTAGAATTTAGTCTTTCAGCACCTTTATCAGGATGAGAAACTCCTTTCTATTCCTAGTTTGTTCAGTATATTTTATCATGGAAAATTTTATTTAGTCAAGGGCTTTTTACATCTATTGAGGTGATCATGATTTTTTTGTTTGTTTGTTTTTTTATTCTACCGATATACTGTATGACATCAATTGATTTTCCTAGGCTAAACCAACCTTAGCTTCCAATTGGGGAATTTGAAATAAATTTCAGTTGATCATATCATGTATTGCTATTTTATATATTGCGGGAATCTACTTGCTTGTATTTTATTTAGGATTTTTTTGTCTACACTTATGAAAAATATTGGTTTATAGTTTCATTTTGCTATGATATCTTTATCTGAATTACTAATTCATTTCAATCTCCTTACTTTTATAGCTCTAATCAGATTTTCATTTCTTACTGTTTTGATAGCTTATATCTTTCTATGAATTTGTATAATTCATCTAGGTTATCTAATTTGTTATCAGCACACCACTGTTTGTACTATTCTCATAAATCCTTAGTTTCTGTTCATTTTACTTCAGTTTTTTTTGTTTGTTTGTTTCTATTTTCAGACTGGAAAGCCACAATTGTCCTGTTTTCAACTTTACTGTTCTTCCTTTTATGTATTGTCCATATTTTCCTAATTTTTTTGCCTCTTTATTTTTTTCTTGATAAATCCATATTTTAAATATTATAATTTGATAACTCTGGAAATCAGGTATTCCCTCTCTCCCCAGCATGTGTCTTTCTTCTCTTTGTTGTTGTCATTGTTGTTGTTGCCATTTGTTTGTTTAGTGAATTCTCTGCACAATTTGATAAAGTCTTCCTTCTTTGTTATGAGCAGCCACTGAGGTCTGAGCTTGCTTAGCATAATGGACAGGTAATGATTGGGCAGCTATTTCCTTAAGGCACTATTTTGAAGTTTTCAAAGCCCCTTATGGATATCTCATTCCCTAGATTTTCCTCTTACGTTTTTGGGTCAGCCTTTGGTTAGCCCCATTTGGGACCAACATCATCTCAGACAGCTGCAACTTTAAAAAGTGTTGTTGATTGTATTTGTCAAATACCATAAGGACAGGGCTATTATAAAACAGCTCTGACCAGATGAAGAAAGGGAATACCTGAGAAAGGAGCCTACGGTAGCTGCTAGGAAGGTCAAATGGTTACAGTCCTGCAGGGATTGGAATGTTTATTGTTGGAGCTCTAAGCCCACTTGGTTTTCAGAGCTACAATAGTTAAACAGCTGCTGGTTTTCATGAGTACGGGGTAAATTCAAATACCACAAATCTTACTGACTTTATCATGATGCATCCATTTTTCTTGATAAACACTTTTGGATGATTGAAAGCTTTGGCTAATTTCCATTTATTTTGACAATATTTTACAATGCTCTCTTTGTTTTTATCAGGAACTGGATAATCAGATGTTGTTACCCTGATATTCTAGAAGTTATTTCTTCTATCATTAAGTTTCATTTTCTAGAAAAGTAAAGATAGGAGGAATGAATGGTAGGCATGGAAATTTGGAAAAGAAAATGTCACTACAAGAGCAGGAAAAAAATAATCTCTCTTCTACTTCAATTTCATGGTTGACATGGCAAAATGACCCCTTGACTATACTCCAGTCTGTGAGAAGTGATTTAAACATATAAAATTAGAAATAGCAATTCACATAAAACTCTTTAAAAGGGTTATCTTCAAAACAATAAAGGTATCTCTTTTCAAAAACTAAAACAAAAACAAGAAATTTGTTTATTTTTTCCTGTTTTTTTAAATGATACTTTGTATTATTTTATTGATTCCATATTATGACCATACTTGCAATCTTAGCCTGAGTTACACTGATTTGTTTTTGATAAAAATGATTGTCACCTCCTAAATTAGAGGAGGAGTTACAGTTAATCTCAATGTTCCCATGTCCTCTTCTCTAATTTGTTGATGTGTCCTCTTTTCTCTTTTGCATAAGCTCTAGCTGCCGCCTCTCTGCATAACATCTAGATTTTCCTCCTCCAGTGCTTTACACTTTGACTCTTTTTGCATATTTTTTTCTACATAGGTAAATGTACTTACCCTAAATGTTGTTTCAGAAAGTGAACTAATCCCCTTTTACATAATCTTCTGATTATCCATTGTTTTAGTTGGTGAACATGTTAAGATCACTTATATGCTTGCTAGGCGCTAGAGAGTTTCCACAATAGATTTTTACTATGGCACAACTAGGTATGGAGAACAGCAGACACGCCTCCACCCTCAGTGTCCACTGACAGCATGTGAACATACACAGAGGACACACATAGTCCTGCACCCACCAGCAGCACTCCCCCAGGCTAACATCACCCCTGGTGCAAATCCCCTCACAGACACTGGTAGAGGCCCCCTGTTTGCCTCCTGTGCTGTGCTGCCACTGCTGATGCTGCAAATGCCCACACAGAGTCGGGCACCTCACTGCAGTCATAAAGCCTGCACCCCACTGTGCTGCTGTTGTCCCTGCTGCAAGCACACATGAACAAGGATGGATCCTGCTGCCAGCACCCTATGAGGAACTGTGGCTAGCACCACCCATCCGACTATTGTGACCAGCAGTCTGGGAGCACCTCGGCCCCGCCAGTGTAGCAGGTTTCTAAAGTTGAGGAGCCAGAGAATAAAGTCGGGGCCTGATACCAGTCCCCGAGTCCAGAAGCCCTGAGCTGAATCTTGGCCCCCTAAAATCTTCCAGAAATGAAGTCAGTTGACAAAACACACCTTACACTACAGTCAAACACCTAAGGTCATCAAATAGGATAAAAGAAATTAAAAAATTCAAAGGACAGCAACCTCAAAGGTTGAAGGACGATCAGGCCACAAAGATGAGAAAAAAAACAGTGCAAGAACTCTGACACCTCAAAAAGCCAGAGTGCCTTCTTTACTTCAAACGACAGCATTATTTCTTCAGCAAGGGTTCTTAACCAGACTGACATAGCTGAAATGACAGAAATATCATTCAAAATATAGACAGAAATCAATGACAATCATTGAGACTCAAGAGAACATTGAAACCCAACCCAAGGAAGCTGAGAGTCACAATAAGCAGATACAGGAGCTGATAGAAAAAAAAAGTCAGGATAGAAAAGAACATAACTGATTCCGCAGAGCTGAAAAACACACCACAAGTATTTAACAATACATTCACAAGTATTATTAACAGAATAGACCAAGATGAAGAAAGAATCTCATAGCTTGGACATTGGCTTTCTGAAATAAGACAGACTTTAAGCCAACAAAGATAAAAAAAGACAAAGAAGGGCATTGCATAATGGCAAAGGGTTCAATTCAACAAGAAGAACTGACTATCGTAAATATATATTCACCCAGATATAAAGAGCAACTTCTTAGAGACCTTCAAAGAGACTCAGACTCCCACACAATCTGAGGGGAGAATTTCAACATGCCCACTGACAGTATTAGATAGATCATCAAGGCAGAAAACTAACAAAGATATTCAGGACCTGAACTCAACCCTAGACCAAAGCGATCTGATAGACATCTACAGAACTCTCTACCCAAAAGCAGAATGTACATTCTTCTAATAACTACGTGTCACATTCTCTAAAATCAAACACACAATTGGACGTGAAACAATCCTCAACAAATTTAAAAGAACAGAAATCATACCAACCACTCTCTTGGACCATAGCCCAAGAAAAATAGAAATCGAGACTAAGAAAATTACTCAAAACCATACAATTACATGGAAATTAAACAACTTGTTCCTGGAAGACTTTTGGGTAAATAATAGAACTAAGGCAGAAATCAAGAAGTTCTTTGAAACTAATAAGAACAAAGATACAACATACCAAAATCTCTAGGACACAACTAAGACAGTATTAAGATGGAAAATTGTGACACTAAATGCTGGTATCAAAAAGTTAGAAACATTTCAAATTAGCAACCTAACACCAAAACACAAAGAACTGAAGAGTCAAGGGCAAACCAACTCTAAAGCTAGCAGAAAACAAGAAATAGGAAAAATCAGAACTGAACTGAAGGAGATTGAGATATGAAAGCCATTCAAAAGATAAATGAATCCACGAGTTGGCATTTTGTAATAATTAATAAGATACATATACTGCTAGCTAGACTCATAAAGAAGAAAAGAGGGAAGATCCAAATAAACACAATTAGAAATGGCAAAGGAGATGTTTTCAGTGACCCCACAGAAATACAAATAACCATGAGAGACTACTATGAAAGTCTCTATGCATACAAACTAAAAAGTCTAGAAGAAATTGATACATTCCTGAACACATACATACTTCCAAGACTGATCCAGGAAGAAATTGAATCCCTGAATAGACCAATAATGAGCTCCAAAATTGAATAAGTAATAAATAGCCTACCAACCAAAAAAAGTCCAGGGTCAGACAGATTCACAGCTGAATTCTACAAGATGTACAAAGAAGAGCTGGTACTGTTTCTACTGAAACTATTTCAAAAACTTAAAGAGGAGGGACTCCTCCCCAGCTCCTTCTATGAGGCCAGCATCTTCCTGATACCCAAACCTGGCAGACACATAACAAAAAGAAAACATTAGGACAACATCTTTGATGAACACTGATGTAAAAATCCTCCACAAAAGAGTAGCAAATCAAATCCATCAACAAATCAAAAAGCTAATTCCTCACAATCGGGTAGGCTTTATCACTGGAATGCAAAGTTGGTTCAGCATATGCAAATTAATAAATGTGACTCATCACATATACAGAACTAAAGACAAAAACCACATTATCATCTCAATAGATGCATAAAAGGTTTTTGATAAAATTTAACATCACTTCATGTTAAAAACTCTCAATGAACTAGGTACTGAAGAAGCATACCTCAAAATAATAAGAGCCATCCATGACAAATCCACAGCCAACATTATACTGAATTGGAAAGAGTTGGAAGCATTTGCCTTGAAAACTGGCACAAGACAAGGATGTTTTCTGTCACCACTCCTATTAGACGTAGTATTGGAAGTCCTGGCCAGAAAACTTAGGCAAGATAAATAAATAAAGGGCAACCAAATACAAAGAGAAGATGTCAAACTATCCCTCTTTGCAGATGACATGATTTTATATCTAGAAAACCCCACAGTCTCTGCCCAAAAGCTCCTTCAGTTGAAAAACAACTTCAGCAAAGTTTCAGGATAAAAAAAAAAAAAAAAAAAAGAAAGAAAGAAAAAAAAAAAAAAAAAAAAAAAACAACTGTGTATAAAAATCACTAGCATTCCTATACACCAACAACAGCCAAGCCAAGAATCAAACCAGGAATGCTGCAATCACATTCACTCAGATAGTACAGTCCCCAACAGTTAGTTGTTCAACCACTGCCCCCTTCTTCTCTTTTCTAGTAGTTCCCAGTATCTATTATTGCCATCCTTGTGTCCATGAGTACCTAATGTTTAGCTCCCACTTATAAGTGAAAACATGCAGTATTCAATTTTCTCTTCTCGCATTATTTTGCTTAACTATTGGGTACCAGGCTTAGTACAAAGATAACAAAATAGGTACTAACAAACCTAACAAAACTAACAAACAAACAAAACTAACTAACAAAAATAACAAACCCATAACCCAACTTTATCTGTGTAACAAACTTGCACATATACCCTTAAACCTAAAATAAAAATTTAAATAAAAATGCTAGAATTTTAATAGAAATCACATTAAACCTATAGATAAAATCAGGGAGAACTGACCTCTTTCCTATATTGAATCTATGAGTGTGAACTATCTCTCTATTTATCTATGTTCTTAGCATTTTGTAATTTTTAGCATGCATGTCTTGTACATTTTTGCTAGTTACAAATAAGTATTTAATTTTATAGACAGTTTGAAATGGTAATTTATATTTAATTTCAGCTCTTATGCATTTATTGGAGATATATATTATATATATATATATATTGCTTTTTGTAAGTTAATCTTTCCTCTTACTTTGTTTAACTCACTTAATATTTCTAGGTTTTTTTGTAGATTCTTTGGAATTATCTGCAGAGGTTATCATGTCATCTGAAAACAAGGACATTTTTCTTTCTTTACTTCTCATTTTTATGTATTATTTTTTTCTTGCCTTCTTGTGATGGCTGGAACTCTCAGTACTATGTTCAATCATTTTGATGCTGTTTGATTTCTGGGGCTAGGTCAGGATGTGTAATGTAGCTATCAATTTACAGGCCATGATACTCATGCTGGAAGCCTTCCATAGCCATATGAGTCTTGACACTGCCATTCTGTGAGGAAGCTACACTAGTGCATCTGAGATCATGTAGAGAGTCCTGAAGTGGGATGTAAAGGAGTTGGCCCATAGCTGCTGGCTGCTCCAGTGACCCATTGTCTCAGCACAGTCACTGTCTGACTGAAACTGTATGAAGATCTCTGATGAAAGCTGCTCAGCTGAACCCTTCCTGAGTTCCTAACCCACAGAAACTGCAAGATACAATAAAATCATTGATTTTTGTTGGAGGTACTAAGTTTTGCAGAGCTTGAAACAAAGATAGCTACAACGTTATTTTTCAAGTAACTTTATGTGTGTCAGATGTAGTTTTACAACAGATTTTACACAGAGGTGTGTATTACCTGTGATTTCTTTCTGAACAAATGATGAATGTGCTAATGTGCATATACTTGCTGGTGCAAGTATATGTGTGTGTGTATATAAATGTATATATGATATATATGTATATATGATATATATATATATATATATGATATATATATGCAGAAAGAGAGAGAGGGAAGCTCACAAAAAAAAATGTTTTTGAGTGTTTTGGATAGAAAAGTCTCCAGGAATGTTGAATTGTAAGGAAATTTAGAGCATACATAAGTGGACAGAAAGTAAAAAGATGTTCTATTCTAGAGGAAATCGAAACATGAGCTACAAGATTTCATATATA
>NW_016805527.1:899873-912022 GCF_001698545.2 Rhinopithecus bieti | reverse complement strand
CAACTGTGTATAAAATCACTAGCATTCCTATACACCAACAACAGCCAAGCCAAGAATCAAACCAGGAATGCTGCAATCACATTCACTCAGATAGTACAGTCCCCAACAGTTAGTTGTTCAACCACTGCCCCTTCTTCTCTTTTCTAGTAGTTCCCAGTATCTATTATTGCCATCCTTGTGTCCATGAGTACCTAATGTTTAGCTCCCACTTATAAGTGAAAACATGCAGTATTCAATTTTCTCTTCTCGCATTATTTTGCTTAACTATTGGGTACCAGGCTTAGTACAAAGATAACAAAATAGGTACTAACAAACCTAACAAAACTAACAAACAAACAAAACTAACTAACAAAATAACAAACCCATAACCCAACTTTATCTGTGTAACAAACTTGCACATATACCCTTAAACCTAAAATAAAATTTAAATAAAATGCTAGAATTTTAATAGAAATCACATTAAACCTATAGATAAAATCAGGGAGAACTGACCTCTTTCCTATATTGAATCTATGAGTGTGAACTATCTCTCTATTTATCTATGTTCTTAGCATTTTGTAATTTTAGCATGCATGTCTTGTACATTTTGCTAGTTACAAATAAGTATTTAATTTTATAGACAGTTTGAAATGGTAATTTATATTTAATTTCAGCTCTTATGCATTTATTGGAGATATATATTATATATATATATATATTGCTTTTGTAAGTTAATCTTTCCTCTTACTTTGTTTAACTCACTTAATATTTCTAGGTTTTTTTGTAGATTCTTTGGAATTATCTGCAGAGGTTATCATGTCATCTGAAAACAAGGACATTTTCTTTCTTTACTTCTCATTTTATGTATTATTTTTTTCTTGCCTTCTTGTGATGGCTGGAACTCTCAGTACTATGTTCAATCATTTTGATGCTGTTTGATTTCTGGGGCTAGGTCAGGATGTGTAATGTAGCTATCAATTTACAGGCCATGATACTCATGCTGGAAGCCTTCCATAGCCATATGAGTCTTGACACTGCCATTCTGTGAGGAAGCTACACTAGTGCATCTGAGATCATGTAGAGAGTCCTGAAGTGGGATGTAAAGGAGTTGGCCCATAGCTGCTGGCTGCTCCAGTGACCCATTGTCTCAGCACAGTCACTGTCTGACTGAAACTGTATGAAGATCTCTGATGAAAGCTGCTCAGCTGAACCCTTCCTGAGTTCCTAACCCACAGAAACTGCAAGATACAATAAAATCATTGATTTTGTTGGAGGTACTAAGTTTTGCAGAGCTTGAAACAAAGATAGCTACAACGTTATTTTCAAGTAACTTTATGTGTGTCAGATGTAGTTTTACAACAGATTTTACACAGAGGTGTGTATTACCTGTGATTTCTTTCTGAACAAATGATGAATGTGCTAATGTGCATATACTTGCTGGTGCAAGTATATGTGTGTGTGTATATAAATGTATATATGATATATATGTATATATGATATATATATATATATATGATATATATATGCAGAAAGAGAGAGAGGGAAGCTCACAAAAAAAAATGTTTTGAGTGTTTTGGATAGAAAAGTCTCCAGGAATGTTGAATTGTAAGGAAATTTAGAGCATACATAAGTGGACAGAAAGTAAAAAGATGTTCTATTCTAGAGGAAATCGAAACATGAGCTACAAGATTTCATATATACTGATATGGCTTGGCTCTGTGTCCCCAGCAAAATCTCATCTTGAACTGTAATTCCCAGGTGTTGAGGGAGAGACCTAGTGGGAAGTGATTGGATCATGGGGGCGGTTTCCCCCACGCTGTTCTCATGATAGTGAGTGCGTTCTCACAAGATCTTATGGTTTTATAAGTGTTTGACATTTCCTCCTACATACACGCTCTCTTGCCATCTCTTCTGAGAAGCAGTACCCACTTCCTCTTCTGTCGTGGTTGTAAGTTTCCTGAGCCCTCACCATTCATGAGAAACTATGAATCAATTAAAACTATTTTCTTCATAAATTACCCAATCTTACATATTTTTTTATAGCAGTGTGAGAACAGAGTAATAGACACTTTGTAGAATGACAATGGTTCCGCTGCAGCATTATTAATTAGAATATCACCAGGTGTTAAAGTCAATAAGGGATTAGGGTCACAATTTCTAAGCAAATTACTATGGTCATATTGTGTAAGAAATAGGAATACTTAAAGGTGCATAAAGAGATGACTGAGGGTGACAGAGTGGTGCTTGAGAAAACTTGAAGTTAATCCTTGTGATGGAATGAAGACCAAATCTCAAAAGAATGGTGCTTGTATGAGTGCTGAAATCCTAAATTTAGACAGTTGAAACAGGAGAGGCAAAAAAAAAGAACAGAAGAAAATACATTTAAAATAAGTTCCCCATTACCAAAATAAAGTGTATTGATTGTACAAAGAAGAAGGAAAGGAAGAAAAAAAAAAGAACAATCCCATGATCATAGTAATTGAGGTAGATAAATCATTTGACATTAATTATAATGTCATTCATCAATAACAAAACTACCAGAAAAGTGGTAAGAATAGACAGAAAGTTCTTCAACTTGATAAAGAACATTTACACAAAATGTCATTATAGGGAAAGACTGAATGCTTTCCCCCTAAGATCAGGAACAAGGCACAGATAACAGCTATCCCTGCTGTTATTCAAAATAGTACTGGAAGTTCTAGCCAGCACAATAAAGCCAGTTAAAGAAATAAGAGGCAAATAGTTCTGAATAGAAGGAATATTACTTCCTCTTATTTATTAAATACATGAGTCTCTACACAGGCAATCAAAATCAGCAAAACAACCCCTTTATTATTAATTAATAATTAATATTAATAATAATTAATTAATTATGAATTAATAAATTGATTCAGCAGTACCACATAATATAACATCAGTAATATAATGAAGGAATAATAGTTTTTTTCAACAAATGTTGCTGGAGTTATTGCATATGAATGAGTAGAAAAAAACCCCACATACTATATACAAAAAAAGCTTTAAATGTATCATAGATTTCAATGCAAAATATAAATCTATAAAACTTTTGAAGGAAACACTGGTGAAAAATCTCTACAACTTAGGGCTTGGTGAAGAGTTTTTAAACATAACCCCAAAACCTTGATCCACAAAATAAATATTCAGAAATGCAATTTCATCAAAACAACAACAAAAATATTTTGCACCTTGAAAGACACTGTTACAAGGATAAAGACAAGTTACAGACTGGGAGGAAATATTTGCAGACCACATATCCGACAAATGATGCATATGGAGAATATTTGCAGAACTTAAAACTCAATATTTTTAATAAAGAAAACACTTCAATGAGAAAAATGGACAAAGGATATTTCAGCAGAAAAAATACACACATGACAAAAAGCACATGAAAACATGTTCAATATCACTAGCAAATAGAAAATGCAAATTAAGTTCACAATGAGATTTAACATATTAAATCCATATAGTAGCTATTGTGAATAACAATGTAATAAATATGGGAGTGCAGTCATCTCTCTGAAATACTGATTCCATGCCCTTTGGATGTATACCCTGTATACAGAACAGTAACAGAATTGCTGTATCATATGATAATTCTAATTTAATTTGATTTTTAAAATTTTCACAAATTTTATTAACTGTAGGCAAAAAAAAGTTTTCATGGAATATAATGAAAACTTCAATATTTTGTTTAGATTTTTTTTTTATTCCAATAGAAGGAAGACCATTGATTATTAGGTATTTTGCTGCTTTTTTCCTTTAAGAAACCTCCAAGATGAGGAATTCTGGTTATAGCCAAAGTTCCAAGTAGCATTGTAATTTTCAATTATTTCTGGTGAAATTGTACCATTTTGTAAGAGAGGAAAATAATTTGGATTATGCTGAAAATACATAAAAGTCGAGGAACTTCCATGCCACTTTTCATAATGACCATAGTAATTTACATTCCCGCCAACAGTGCATAAGGGTTTGCCTTTCTCCACATCCTCGCCTGCATTTGTTATTTTTTTTTTTGTCTTTTTGATAATAGCCACCATAAGTGGGGCAAAGTGATATTCAACATGGTTTTAATCTGCACTTCCCTGATCATTAGTTATGTTGAGCATTGTTTCATTTGTCTTTTGGCCATTTGTATGTCTTCTTTTGAAAATGTCTATTCCGATCTTTTACCAATTTCTAAATAATTGTTTTTTGCTATTGGGTTATTTGTGTTTCTTATAAATTTTGGAAATCAACCCCTTTTCAGATGTATAATTTGCAAATACTCTCTCCCATTCTGTAGATTGTCTCTTTATTGATTGTTTCCTAGCTGTACAGAAGCTTTTTAATTTGATATAATTCTATTTATCTACTTTTGCTTTTGTTGCCTGTGCTTTTGAGGCCCTACTCAAAGAATCCTTGCCCAGTCAAATTTCGAGAACCATTTCTTCCATGTTTTCAGTTACAGGGGTGTGCTACCACTCCCAGCTCATTTTATATTTTTAGTAGAGATGGGGTTTCACCATTATGGCCAGGCTGGTCTCGAACTCCTGACCTCAGGTAATGTACCCACCTCGGCCTCCCAAAGTGCTGGGATTACAGGTGTGAGTTGCAGCTCTCGGCCAAAAAAAAAATACCAGTTTTCTAGTGACATTGTGGTTGTCTTAACATTGTTACCTTCATAGCATCATAGTACAATGCATTAACGTATTACTTACTATTGTGTTACAATTGCATACAGTATTCATTACATAACATGCAGTATAGGCTTGTAACCTGGGAGCAATCGACTAAATCATGTAGCCTAGGATTGTAGTAGTCTTTACCCTTAACGTTTAGGTTTATGTGAGTACACACTATGATGCTCATTCAATGATGAAGTCCCCTAAGCATACGTTTCTCAGAACATATCCCTATGTTAAGTGACACATGACTTTATTTTGAGGTGAGATAGTGTGATGCTTTGTTTTGTTTTTGCTCAAGATTGCTTTGGCTATTAGGGGTCTTTTCATTTCCGTATGAATTTTAAGACTAGTTTTCTATTGTTGTGAAGAATGTCATTAGTATTGTAATAGGTGTTAACATTGAATCTGTAGATGACCCTGGATAATGAGGACTTTTCAGCAATAGTAATTCTTCTAATCCATAAGCATGGGCTGGTTTTTCCATTTACATGAGTCCTCATTTATTTCTTTTATCAACGTTTTATATTTTTTATTAGTTGTGTATCTTGATTTTGTTGTGGTTACACACATCTGTATCTGTGATGCACATAAAAAATGTTGATTTTGACATTATGCTCTGATGAGCTGTAACTATTGAAGCAAATTAAATGATATACAAACCTCTTTGTGCTATCTCTGTGACTTTCTATGGTTATATATATCAAATTTTAAAAGTTATACACTAAAAAATTGGCAAATAAAAAATGTTGGAAATCAAAATCACACATAATATCAGAATAAACCTATATTTAACTTTATAATTTTCTTCAATGCACATGTATGTGTATACATATAGAGGTCTGTTTTAAGGCAAATTCAAAATGTACTGTTTTTTAACCTATTTTATTACTTGAAAACATACTGCAGCTACTTTTCCTTCTCATTAACTATTTCCTGGATCAAAATTTTGTAATGGCTGAAGTTTTTTTTTAATGTGTATTAGTCCATTAATTTAACAATTATATTTTTACACATCTGTATTGACACCAATATTGACCTCTTTAAATACAGATGTTATGGAAATATGTATACATGAATTTTATATAAAAGAGCTGTACAAAATTCCTGAAAGTAGAATTATAAGGTTGCAGATATAAATAACTTAAAGTTATTAATAAACATGTAAAGAATTCCCTATGAAAATATTCTATCAATTTACATGACTTTTAGCAGTATGTGAAATAATGCTATGTTCCAGTGGCTAAGAACTGATATATAGCATTATTGACTTATTTGTTTAGTAAGTAATAACATAGGCATTTCTTCTCAAGTACTTACTAATCATTTGCAAAAATTATTCAAGTATGCTTCTAACATTTTTTTTCCAATTTGTTCATTGGTTTGTTGCATATTATCTTTTATGTTTTCTACATGTTAATGTGCACTATTTGCATTTCATCATGTATTATAAATGTTTTTTTTCAATTTAATATTTGCCTGCTATTTGACTTGCCACTTGCCTATTGTTTGTTACACAGATGTCTCAAATTACCCAATGAAATGTACAAAATTTTCTGGGTGACTCCCTTTCCTTTTAGATATGAAATATTTCTCCATGCTCAGGTTTTTTATAGAGAAAATTTTCCATAAGTCTCTCATGATACCGTACGTCCTGCCAATAAGTCACTAACTGTTCTTTCTTCTAGACTCTATTAATGTCTTAGTCTATTCAGGCTGCTATAGTAATATACCACAAACTGGGTAACTTATAAACAACGCAATTGATTTCTCACAATTCTGGAGGTTGGGAAGTTCAAGATCAAGGTCCTGCACTATTCAATGTCTGGCAAAGGCCCGTTTTCTCTTTCATAGATGGTGTTTTTGCACAGTGTCCTTGTGTGTTAGTGTTGTGGGTAGGGGGCGGGCAGGAGATATATCTTTAGCCTCTTACACAAGGGCATCAATTTCATTCATGGTGCCTCTGCCCTGTTTCTCACCTCCCATAGGCCCTACTTTCTAATACCACCACACTGGAAATCAGGGTTTCAACTTTCAACTTTTGGGAAGACACAAACACTCAGAAAACATCAGTTAACAAGGATGTTTTTTATAGCTAAGCACTTCCCTTGGAAGACAAAGCTAGTGTCTCCTCTCATAAAATAAAGCATGTTTGCTTACAGCCTTAGAAAAAGGAGATAATGTCTTCTATGAATCAAAGGGCAGGAATGTCTACTGCTCAGAGCAATAAAGATAACATCACCCTCTGAAGCCCTGTTTAAGCATAATCACTTTCTGTTATAAAGCTCTGGGTTTCTCTATCATAATATACCCAGTCCTTCTGTCACCTGGCTCTCTTTTTATTGCCCTACCAGAATTGAGTGTCACAGAACCAGCACAAAAAGAATGAAGTTCTAGCTATTGCAATTGCTGTGACTAATGAAGGAACCTTAATCACTTTCTCAGGAGTCTCATGTCTTCCACTAACATCCTGAAATTGGTAGCTTGCAGCATGGCAGCTTTCAAATTGAGGAATCTCAGAGCCTTCAACATTCTTAACAATCATATGTAATACTTATAATATTCCTCTATTTCATTTAGGTTTTTAATAATTTTTATTTAACATTTAAAGCAGTTTAGGCATTTCTGGGTTGCATATCAGAGGCAACAAAATAAAAGCAAAGTAGAGCTAGACTACCTAGGTTCAAATTCCCTCTTCCTCTTCAGCGGTCAATGAGCTGGAGTGTGTTACCTAGTCTTTATTGGCTTCAGTGTAATCTTCACAAAATAGCAAGAAAAATACTTCTTCATATAAGTTTCATGAGGACTGAATGAGCCTAAAGTACTTGGAGCAATGCCTAGCACACATTAAATGCTATATAAATTTCATTAAGTTTAGGAGTTTAATTTCATTTTACTTAAAGTGTTAGCCTATTTGTCAATAATTTTACTGTGCATCAGGAAAGATCATGCTCCTTTATTAAAATTTACAAAAAGATGACTAACCTATAATTGCACATACTGAATCTATTCCTACACCTTGGAACCTTTGTAAAGGAGACTGTCTTTTATTTCATTTTAAACTCTTAAGCTTAATATTTTAAATTAATGTTATAAATCATTTTAAGAGCTTCATAGAAGAAAACAGATAACAACTTTTTGACCTTGGTTTTGGCAGAGTTTTTAAGTAGGGCATAACATCAGTAAACATTATGGGAAATTTTGATTAATTGGACTATGTTTAAATTAAGACTTTATGTTCATCAAAATTCACCTTGAGAATAGGTATAGGTAAGTCAATGACAAAGAGAAGGTAGGCGAAATCCATTTATTGGACAAAGAACTTTCATTTAAAAATATGCACACATAAATATATATGTGCATACATTCATACATGTAGCACATATATACATAATTCACATATTAGATGGAGTTGACCCATGGATTCCATACATGCAAATTTACATACTTCCCAAATGTGTTTCTAATCCCTAGATCAATAATTGATGCATTTTTTAGTCTTTTGTGGGTATACACACCGGGGTGAAAATGGTTTTTTAAAATTGAATAACCCCAGCTGACGTCAAACAGGGTGACCTGCTGCCTGCTTGTTTCAGCTTTTATATGTAAACAAGTGTCTTTTTTATGACCTATTTAGTTCTATATTTCTCTCATTTTTGTGCTTTTTGTTGGGATTCGCTCTTTAAAATGTTCCCCAGGTGTACTGCGGAAGTACTGTCTATTGGTTCTAAGAGCAAGAAGGCTGCTAGTTGCCTTGTGGAGAAAATGCACTTGTTAAATAAGCTTCATTTGATCATGAATTACAGTGCTATTGGTCATGAGTTCAGTGTAAGTGAATCAACAATACACACATGTCAAGTAGG
This sequence comes from Rhinopithecus bieti, assembly GCF_001698545.2. Classification (NCBI taxonomy): domain Eukaryota; kingdom Metazoa; phylum Chordata; class Mammalia; order Primates; family Cercopithecidae; genus Rhinopithecus; species Rhinopithecus bieti. The sequence continues at coordinate 903,498 of NW_016805527.1, read as the reverse complement.
GTGTTTTTCAATGGAAACACACAAAAAATAGGTTGTGTATTGATCGGTTGACAAAAATGTTATGACTGGAGGCTTTCAGGAACTTATATTTCCTCCAGGAGCATCTGTACAGTATTCACTAATTCAGTGTTTGTGATGACTTTATAAAACATAATTACCACAAATAATGATATCTGGCTGTGTGTGTGTATTTGTATTCTATAAGTCAATTATAAAAACTTAGCCCAGTTTTTAAGTGGGTAAAAGATATTACCACAACAAGTACTTCCAAAGTGAGAAAATACAATAGCTCGTTAATGTTTTTAGGAAGCTAAATGTAAGAATGACTTCTGACTTCATCCTACCTTTCAGTCAAGCCAGTGTCTTCTATCAGCGGACCCTAATGGAAAGACAGTTGATAAGGGAGTTTTCAGGCTTCCTTCCCTGACAACAGAGCGATAGCTATAAGAACCTGAGAAATGGGTGTACTATTCTGCATACACATTAAATGGAAAACACTGGCCTCAGGGCGAGCTTCTTCTCAATAAATGACAGTTGCCAGTCTGTGTATTTCCCAAGCTTCTTTTATTATTTCAAAAATATATAAGTGATCTCAAATACTAAGAGTGACTGAATATTTCTGCAATCTTTGTGTCAGGACTAAGATTAATTGCTTTAGCAAAAAATCAAGGTTTTTGCCTCTGAAGCCTGTTTTGCCATATTCAAGAGGTGGTTGGAGAACTATCGATCTCATTTTGCTGCAGAATAAGTTATATAGTGTGGAAATCGTCCATTTCTAGATTTGTAAATATTTGTATTTATCCATTCACATTTGCTTGGGGTAATTTAAAAATCTATTACTTTGTAATGATTTCAAATGTATTAGGAGAGTGTTGTAAGTTTATAATTAATTATATGCATTGCCTACATTTCCTTCCTTTTACCTAGTTAACATATTTATATCTTCTCTTTTTTATGATAGCTTAAGGTACTAATTTACTTTTACAGGCTAAGCATTTAGAGGTATCAGGTACATTTTTATCTGTTCTTATTTTGTCTGTTTTTCACTTTATGCCCTCTTTTGCATTGATTTTATTTTTATATTTCTATTTTGAATTATTTTAAATATATTTAATTGTACCAAAATAGTAATCCTATCACTGTTCCTTAAGAATAACATTTTGACATTCTTTAAAATTTAATGCCTGGTATTCTAATTAAGAATTATTTTCAGTACTCTACAATTTAATAATTTTCTAGTTGATGCAATCTGATGTTTATATAGTATTTTTAATTATTTCAAATTAGTTATTTTAAATATTGGTTTTATTACTTTAAAATTTGTGATAGTTTATTATTTTATCTCCCAATTTGTTGGTAATGATGTTTAGAAAATAGTGGTCGTTTAATTCTGCTTTTATTTATATTTAAATTGTCCCGTAGCCTCAATAATTTGTGAATCTATTTGAAAATATATAGAAATGTGGCATTTTAAGTAGGTGCTTTTAAAATGCGAATTCCCTTTTCGGAATCATGTTCAGAAAAAATGCTATTACATTAAAATTTGTTTCTACATATTTCACCTATCTATAATAAACAGAATATATATGTAAATATATTTTAATGTAATCTATTTTATTCTAAGAAGAAATGTTATTTTTTAATTGTAACATTCCAAAATCAGATGAGTCTTTTTAATACATTGAGAAACATGTAGTGCTATGATCCCTCCTGTTTGCTTTGTCTGATAAATTTTTGTGGGTATACTTATATATTCATTTCATATAAATATATATTAGCACCGAGGTGCCTGAGGTTTGTCTCATAAAAGAATTTTAGACTTTTTAAAAATCCATTGTGACTCTTTTTCTTTTACTGGGTATGCAGTATTCAGCTAATTTTGGTGGTTTAACTTTCTGGTCTTATTTTTTGTAATCGCAAACTTCTTTTCTTTTTCTAACTTCTAATTTCTTTTAATTTTTTCTTGTTTGATTATAGTGTTTTTGCTGAGTCATACCTTTTCTGATTTTTTATACATGTTATCATATTGCCCTCTTGCCTGACAAAATGGCTTCAGTGCAGAATCTCCCAAGGTTGCCTCTTTAGTTTTACCTCCCTTGTCCTCGAGTGATTGATTTTATGGAGACAGTTGAGAACAACAGGACTTTTCTTTGTTTAAACAAAACTATTCCCAACAAATATATAGGTTTTACCTTTATTCACTATTGTTCTCTGCAGGGAAAATGTTCATTTGCTTAGCCTCATTTTCTGAACCATCTATCTTCTGTGTTTTGAATTGTTTTCCTGTACACATACATCATACTACATCCAACTTTTATTTTTTTCTTCTGTATTTTGAAGTTTTACTCAAACGCTCATTTTTAGTATCAAAGCATTTTATATACTACAGAGACATTTTTTCAACACACAGTTTGCAGTGAATTTTACGTTTTTTCATCTTCACACTTTTGACTAATTTCATCTACTTCACAAAATTAACTCAAGCTGTTGTCTAATTTCTTACTTTTCATCTTACTTCTCAGTGTCCATATTCTCAGAAATGTTGAGAGTTAAAGCAGACACTATTCAAATTTCCCCTTTGCATCCTAAAGGAAATCTTCTGTAAAATTTAACCTTTATCATCGAAAGCTGTAATTATTTTTCCTTCTTATCTTAGATATTTTTTCCTCATGGAATTCATATTTTGCTTGCTGCTTAGTTGCTGTTGTTTGGTCCATCAGTGATTAATATTTTAGCTGTCTTTGCATTTAAGTATTTTTTGTTTGTTTGTTTCTCTCTTTGGATTCTATAAGAATCTGCTCTTGGTTGGACGCAGTGGCTCATGCCTGTAATCCCAGCACTTTGAGAGGCCGAGGTGGGCACATCATCTGAGGTCAGGAGTTCAAGACCAGCCTGGCTAAACATGGTGAAAATCCATTTTAATTAAAAATACAAAAAATTAGCCAGGCATGTTGGCGCATGGTGGTGTAATCCCAGCTAATCCGGAAGCTGAAGCCAGAGAATCACTTGAATCCATGAGGCAGAGGTTGCAGTGAGTCGAGATGGCACCATTGCACTACATCTTGGGCAACAAGAGTGCAGCTCTTCAAAAAAAAAAGAAAAAGATTCTGCTTTCAGAACTTCAGCTAATAATGTAGTATTTAGTACCATATGAAGAGATTGGAAGCTTCTTAAAATATGGGAGTTGATGGAGAATGAAGTTGCATGAGCAAGTCTGAGTTGTATGTCTCCTGGCACTGCTGCTCCTCAGTCTTTAAAAAAAGCCTTGCCTTGTCCTTGAGCACAAGCTGCCCCGGCTTAGCCAGGTTATCCTGTCGACCTGGGCCCTTCAGGCAAGGCTAGTTTTAAGCCCTGGACCTGCAGTGCTGTAGGGCTCTTCCACTCTGGTGTCCCACAGCCTGCCCTTGCCTCCAGCTCTCCTCCACCTATGGGAGCATTCACAAAGCCTCCTCACTCTCAGGATGACACACTGCTTTCCCAGGGTAATGAATTGTAATTCAGCCAGAAAGGTTATTTTATTTAACTCCCTTCCATCAGTGTGAATTGAAGTGTCTGCCATGATGATTACTGAGTTTCCTAATTTTACTGCTGCTGGTGTCATTATTTTTCTTTCTTTTTTTCTTTT
>NW_016805527.1:892379-899418 GCF_001698545.2 Rhinopithecus bieti | reverse complement strand
TTTTTTTTTTTTTTTTTTTTTTTTTTGAGGCAGAGTCTTGATCTATTGCCCAGGCTGGAGTACAGTGGTGTGATCTCTGCTCACTGCAAACTCCGCCTCCTGGGTTCAAGTGATTCTCCTGTATCAGCCTCCCAATTAGCTGGGAGTACAGGCATGCACCACCACGCCTGGCTAATTTTTTGTATTTTTAGTTGAAATGGGGTTTCACCATGTTGGTCAGGCTGGTCTCGAACTCCTGACCTCAGGTGATCCTCCTGCCTCGGCCTCCCAACCTGCTGGGATTATAGGAGTGAGCCACCATGGCTGACCTATATTCATTTGTTAAAATATCATCTTAATTAATGTGGTTAGAATTTTCTGAGTTACTCCCAATTTTTTTTTTCCTTTCTAAAGAAAATACAATGACCATATTCCCTTTGCTACCCCAGATCATCAACTATTTTATTGTGTTATGACCTCAGGTGACCCCAGAATCTATTGAGGTATCTAAATTCTTTTGTTAAAACCTTAGTGGACCCAGATGCGACTGTTGACAACTTTTTACACTGCCTTCTGTCAAATCCTTGTTTTGGTCTTGAGACAGAATTCCTCTCTGTTGCTCAGGCTGGAGTGCCTAACTCCTAGGTCCAAGTGATCCCCCTGCCACAGGCTCCTGAATAGCTGGGACAAATAAGCTTCTCAGCTAAGTCATTCATTGCTTTCATGACTTCTGCTTTGAATATTGAGGGCATTTCTACTTCCTTCTTGGATCTTGACAACACTGAAGACAGTTAAGCTGTCAGATAATTTCTGAAGAGCAGAAGTTGTCCTTGAATTTACCTATGTTTAAATACAATGGTATCAGATGTTTAAACTATGGAGAACTGTTGATTCCCAATTTTTAGACATTGTGTAAAACATAAATTTATATTAGGACAATAGTCTCTCAAATCTCTCATCTCCAATAAGTGACAAAGAATAATAATGTGATGATTCAATGCATGAGTGCTTGAAAAGAAGTATTTTGTGCATTTGCTCTCTCTTATTCAAACCAGCCTGATTTAATTGGTCAAAGAATATCCAGCATCTCAGCTTCAATAGCCCATTGAAGAGCTGATATATTTTATATATTTTTTCTCTGATGAAAGTCTATACTCTCTCAGAAGGTAAACAACTAAATTAAAAAACAAAACAAAACTGTCCATCTTTTTTAGAGAAAATATACATGTTTTTTCCCTTTAAAAATATGTGTTTTAAGATGAAATACCTTATGCAGCAGCCACATGCTTCTTCCGCCTTGCCTAGTCATATTTATCACGTTCTGTGGTTCTACAGATGTTTTCTGGAGTGACACAAAGGAATAGATAATCATTAAAGAGAACTGAGAAATGGATTTTTCTTTAAAGTCATCATAACATAAGAAAGGATACCCTGAAGATCTGTCCCTAAGAAGCACTAAAATCTGGTTTCATGTATTATAGATTTGTTACATAATGACTGATCTTTAATTTAATAAATAAGTACAATAAAAATGAAAACTTCAAAGCAGGAATCTCATACTTCAAACTCTGGCAGTAAAGAACTAAAAATGATAGTATAAACTACTTGCTTACATCTGGGCAGCTTTTATTTTCTCCCCAAATTGTAAAACAAGACATGTATAGAACAGAAAACAAATGAGTTTATACATACTCAGCACTTAAAAACGAACAAGATAATTTGCTCATAAATCATTGATCACATCACGAGCATGTCAGAAATGTTCCTCAGTCTACCTGTATATGTGCCAGGATTCTCTTTTTAACTCTTATAAGGACCTTTGTGATCTCACCTTGGTTGTTCTACTCAACCATAGCTAACCTATCACACCCCAGTGTGTCACACCTGATAGTTATTTGATTTCTTGGCCACTACTAACCACATTGATATTGGTGTATTGGCAATCATGTTTGCCTTTGCTGGTTTTCAGATTTCACTGCTGAGGGCCTCTGCTTTATTAAATGTCTAAATGACACAAAATTTCCAAAGAATTGTTGTGCCATATGATTTTTGTAAAAATAAAATCTAACATATGCCATATATATGTGTATATATATTCCTTTATATGATAAAACTCATTTCATCATATGATGAAATATGTTTACATGATAAAACTCATTTCATCCTCATGCAACCTATGAGATAGGTGCTGGTATTATCAATCCCTATTTTTGCAGTTATGAAAACTGATCAGTAGAGTAATTTGCCTGTGGCCATTCAGCCAGCAAGTGATAGAGCTGGGCAGTATGGCTCTGGCAGGCTAAAGTGTCCGCTTCTCAGTCTCCCAGGAGATTGTGAGAAGTTGAGATGTAAAGGGGAAAAGGAGTTTTTCCAGTGTTGGCATGCATATACAGTAATGATTACCTCAAATTTATATGGAAACAAAAATGTAAGTTTTAAAGCTATGTATTTCACTCATTTCACTGTGACACAAACTAAAACTGAAAGTGGCCACCGTAGTATCTGACTGCAGAATGAGTGCAGACTCTTAACATTCTCATTCTGCCGTGGTAGAAGAAACCATCTTGGAGTAGAGTTGTTGTTATCCATGATAATTCTTAACACTCTTCATCATAACACCTGTTCAGTGTGCCTACCCTATAGAAAGCACTGTTTGGGGGCTAGAGTCTCTACAGTGCACCAGGCAGACAGGCACTGGGCGAACTAATGGTTCAGCACTCTCCAAGCAGCTTCAGCTGTTGACTCACCCTGCTCAGCCCCAACATTGGGTATTGTGTCTTTTTTTTGCTGAGATCTTTGTTATTTGCTAGAACCTCCCTGCTCATTAGGGTGGTAGGCACAATCATGTGCCACTGATGGTTTTCTGGTTTCCTCTGCTTTTGAGGACCTCAGGTTTCAGGACAACTGTGCAGATCTGAGGCAACCGTATCCCTCTTACAGTTCAACAAGACTAGTTGCATTAGCCACATCCTCATTTTCCATCCGTTCCATCAGTGACAGTGGCTGGAAGGCACCCCCCCACCCCCCCTACCCCAGCCCTTAGATTAGTCACTTGGTGATCATTTTACTCCATCACAATAACAATTTGAATGAATCTCATAGTATTTATACTGAATGAAAAAGTCAGTTTCAAAGGTTACATATTGCATAATTCCATTTATACAACATTCTTGAATCAGCTGAATTTTAAATAGAGAATACATTAGAGGTTGCTAGCGAGAGAGAAGTAATAGTGGTTCTCAAGTGAAGTCTTGTAATGACTAAATAGCACTTTTCTGAGTGATGGTTACATAAAAGTATACACGATAAAATTGCACAGAACTATGTGAGTACACATGTATACAAACACACTAACCTTTGAGTAACTATAAAACTGGTGAAATCTGAATAAACCCTTTGATTGTACCATATCAATTTCTAGTTTGTTGTTACACTATTCTTATTCAAGATGTTACAATATGGGGAAACTGGTAAAAAGCTCATGTGACTTAGCTGAAGATATTTTCATGTTCTGATGAATCTATAATTGTTCTAAAAAAAGATCAAAAAGCAAAGAATGGGACCTATTTTTTATCACGCAACACTAATAATAAGAAAACAAGAATGGATACATGAGAAGCTGACAAAGAAGACTGACAAGGAAGGGGATTACCAGTAATAGATAATTAATCCATCATGTAAAAGAGCCAATTTATCAAAGGGACATACAATCTCAATTATAAATATGCAACTAATAACAAAATATCAACCTTCATGAAGCATGAATTTTCCATAGGAAAGGAAAGCAGATATAGAGAAATTTAGGAGTATTACTGTGGATTTTAACAATCTTCTCCCAAAAATTAAAATTATAAATAAAACAAATAGAAAAGGTTAGTAAAAGTAAGTAATATTTGTACAATATTGTCATCTAAATAGACTTAATTAATATTTGTAAGAAACTACAATGTACTCAAATATAGAATTCATATACTTGTCAAACATACAACTTATAAACAAAGATATACCACAGAGTGAGCTATAAAACACGTCTATTTCAATAAAGTAAATAAAATTATAAAGAATATGTTTCTTATCCACCATAGATTTAAATTATAAAGAAAAGGGAACTATCTAGAAAATATAAAATATGTAGAAAACAATCCACAAATTTTATATAACTCATGAGTTAAGGAAGAACTTACTTTAAAATAATAGAAATATTCAAACTGAATAACAGTGAAACAAAACTTCAGAAAATTATGGAATGAAACAATAGATCAATGGAACAGAATAAAGAATCAGAAACAGAAACACACAACAAAAGGAGCAAAATAAATTCACTAGAAAATTTTTTTCAACAAATCGTGCTATAACAAGTGCTCATTCATTTGCAAAACAAATAAGTCTAGACAAATACTTTACATCTGTCACAAAAATTAACTCAAAATGGATCATAGGCATAAACACAAAGTGTCAAATTATGAAACTCTTAGAACATAACATAGAAGAAAATCTGGGTGACCTCAAGTTTGATGATAATTTTTTAGACATAAAAACCAAAGTGTGATCCATGAAAGAAAAAATTGTTAATTTGGACCTCATCTGAATTTTTAAAACTCAGTTCATGAAAGACACTATGGTGAGAATGAAAAGACAAGTCACATACAGGGAGAAAACATCTGGAAAAAAAACTATACCCGGTAAAGTACCAGTACTGAAAATTAAAAAGACACTTAAAACTTAAGGATACGAAAACAAAAAACCCAACTGAAAATTGGGCGAAATGTCTGAACAAACACCTCATTAAGGAAGATATACAGATGGCAAATAACCATATGAAAAAATGTTCACCAGCAGATGTCATTAGGGGAATGCAAATTAAAACAAGGATGAGACGCCAGTACTCACCTATTAGAAAGTCTAAAACCCAAGACACTGACAACAACCTATGATAGCAAGGATGTGAAGCAATAAGAACTATAATTTATTGCTGGTGGGAAAGCAAATTGGTGCTGTAACTTCGGAAGACAGTTTGGCAGTTTCTTACAAAAAATAAACATTTTTTTTACTTTTTTAAATTTTTTAGATGGAGTTTCACTCTTGTTGCCCAGGCTGGAGTGCAACAGTGCAATCTTGGCTCACGGCAACCTCTGACTCCCGGGTTCAAGAAATTATCCTGCCTCAGCCTCCTGAGTAGCTGGGATTACAGGCATTTTAGTATTTTTAGTAGAGACGGGGTTTCTCCATATTGGTCAGGCTAGTCTCGAGCTCTCGACCTTAGGTGATCCGCCTACCTCGGTCTCCCAATATATTGAGATTAAAAGCATGAGCCACTCCACCCAGACATAAACATACTTTTATTATATGATCCAGCAAGAGTTTCTTGTTCTCTTTCCAAAGGAGCTGAAAACATGTCCACAGCAAAACCTGCACACTAGAGTTGACAGCAGCTGTATTCATAATTGCTAAAACTTAGAAGCAGCAAGCCGGGCGCGGTGGCTCAAGCCTGTAATCCCAGCACTTTGGGAGGCCGAGACGGGCGGATCACGAGGTCAGGAGATCGAGACCATCCTGGCTAACGCAGTGAAACCCCGTCTCTACTAAAATACAAAACTAGCCGGGCGAGGTGGCGGGCGCCTGTAGTCCCAGCTACTCGGGAGGCTGAGGCGGGAGAATGGCGCAAACCCGGGAGGCGGAGCTTGCAGTGAGCTGAGATCCGGCCACTGCACTCCAGTCCAGGCGACAGAGCGAGACTCCGCCTCAAAAAAAAAAAAAAAAAAAAAAAAAAAAAAAAAAAAACTTAGAAGCAGCCAAAATGCTCTTCACTAGGTAAATGAGTAAACCAACTGTGACACGTGCAGAAAATGAAATATTATTCAGTGATAAAATGAAATGATTTATGAAGCCACAAAGGGACATATCAGGAACTTAAATGGATATTACTAAGTGAAAAAAGCTGATTTGTAAAGACTACATACCGTATGATTTCAACTATATAACATCTGGAAGAGGCAAAATCAAGGAGACAGTAAAAACATCAATGATTGTCGGGGATTTAGGGAGATGGAAAAAATTAGATGGGACAAAGAGGATGTTAAGGGCAGTTAAATGGCTTTGTGTGATATAGAAATGATGAATCCATGCCATTTCACATTTCAAAACTCAGATAATATGCAACACAGAGTGAAACCTAATACAGACTGTAGACTTGTCAATAATATTGTATCAATATTGGTTCATCAATTTAGCAAGAATACTACACTCAATGGAGATGTAAATAATGGTGGAAACCAAGCATATGTGGTTGAGGAGGGGGTATGTAGGAACTCTTTGTACTGTCTGATCAATTTGTCTGTAAACCTAAAATTTCCCTAAATATTAAAGTATATTAATTCAAAAACAATTATGAAATGGAAATAAAGCAATATTAAAGGGAAACAAGAATTTCACTGTTTTTGTAGGTAAAAAGAAGTAAGATATTAAATCAAGTAACTATGCTAACATCAAGCTAGTTTAAAAGAAAATGCAAATTAAACCTAAAGTAAGTGGAATAAAGTAAATAATAACAATAATAGCAAAAGTTGGTGAAATTTTTAAAAAGTCAAACAATAAAAGAAAATTAAAGAACTAAAAGTGGATTTTCAAAAGATGTATTAATTTTAAAAGCTCATACAACAATCAATGGAAGAAGAAACACAGATATGTAATATCAGAAATGAAAAAAGAGCTTCATTAAAGGTCATATACACATTAAAAGGATTATAAGGAAATTAGATGAAAACTTGACGTCAATATATTCAACAAAGTCAATTAAATAGACACGTTCCTTGAAAGGCACAAATTACTAAAAGTGACAGATTGTAACATTTAAAAATTTCATAAAATGAACTAAATTTAAAGAATGTAAATAAATGTAATAAATATTCATGGAAATTTCTTCACTGGTAAATGTTACCAAGCATTTAAATAGGGAATATAAAATTTACACAAGCTCTAAAACTAGAAGAAAATAATTTGTATGTTATTTTATAACTCCAGTGAAAATTCTCAATATATATATATTATATATAATATATAA
>NW_016805527.1:842080-889401 GCF_001698545.2 Rhinopithecus bieti | reverse complement strand
TATATAATATATACAATATATTCATGTATTATATTATATATCATATAATAATATATAATATATTCATGTATTATATAAATATATACATGAAAAACATGGCAAGTCAATAACAGATAACCCAATAAAACATGGGTAGTAGATTGAACATGTCTTCACAAAAGAAGATAGGATAATGACCAATCAGAACATGAAATTAAGCTCAGTATCATTAGTCACATGAATAATATCAATTAAATCCAAAAGGAGATTTCACTTCACACACAATAGAATGCCTGAAATTTAAGAAGACCTACAAAACTAAATATTAGAAAAGGCATGGAATGGACACACTTATGCATTACTGACAGCATTGTAAAATGTGACAACTGCTTTGGGAAATTGTTTGGCAGATTGTGATAGATCTGAATAGGCATGTACATATGACCCACAGTTCTGCTATTCATTAGAGAACTTAAAAAAAATCAGCTGAAGAATATTTATAGTAGCTTTATTCACAATAGTCAAAGATTAAAAACCTCTCAAATGTTCATGGACAGGTGATTAGATAAGCATATTTTGGCATATTCACCCAACGTGTTACTTAAAATAAAACTAATTAGCTATTGATATGTGGTACAACATGGATCAATATTATACGTTATAGAAAGCAAAATAATACCAAGAAAGAGTCAATGCTGTATAATTCTATTCAGATTAAATTAAAAACTGGGCAAGATTTTACTAAAGTAATTGAAATCAGAACAGCTGTTTCTTAGAGAAGATGACGTCGTTTGGGAAGGGACAAGAGGAAATTACTAGAGATAATGCAATGCTCTATATTTTTATTGGCATGTGAGAACTTGTATATTCATTTGCTAAATTTCATTGTAGAGTCAAAATCTGAATTTTACTGTATATATGTGTGTATGTGTAGATATGTGTATGTGTATATATGTACAATATATACATGATATATGTGTATATATAAATCATTGATGATATGTATTTGAGTCCTTTTCTAGAATCTCTGTTGTAATTTCACGTATTTATCTGTCTATCCTTTCATCAATACCAAGTTGCCTCAATTATTGCTGCCGTAAGATAAGTCTTGAAATCCAGTAACGTTTGTCCTCTGTTCTGAGCAGGAAATGCACGATGGGAAAAGAAAAGACCCACACACAATACATTTAATGATGAACAACCTTTTTCCTATGTAAATGGCAATGCAGATATAATAAGTAAATGATATAATAAGCAAATTGCAATGGGAAGGGGAGAAGGGAAAAGATATATATAGATATAGATATAGATATAGATATAGATATAGATAGATATATTTGTTTTTTACACTCACCCGACTCTGGAGGATTCATCACCAGACCCACAAGCAACAGCCTGGGCTCCAGAGACAGCCACCCTTCCATGCACAGAAGAGGAGAAGTCTCATGAAGCTTCAGTGCAGCCTGGGACCCTAGCTCTTTTTGTAAGGACCCTAGCTCTCTTTGTAATGAGTTGTTTGGCATGAGGACCAGTCACAGGGGCCCTTCACAACTAGGCTCAAGGAACACAACAAGGTCAACTTGTTTCTGCGATTGTCTGATGTTTTCAATAATTAACATATAGGAATAGATTGAAATACAGATTTCTCCTAAACAGTGCTGGATGAATGCCTCAAGGGACTCACGCAACCTATTCTTGGATTTGGTGACTATTGTTTGTGTCCAGGTTCAATTTGGTTCAAATTTAGTATTTAACTTTTCCTTTACATCCTCCAATTTTATTCTTTCACAAAATTGTTTTGACTGTTCTAATTCCTTCTGCTTTTCCATGTAAATTTTATCATTTGCTGCAAAGAAGCCTGCTGTAATTTTTATTAGGATTGCAATGAATCTACATATTAATTTGAGGATAATTGGCAACTAAAAATTATTTGATTCTATAATTCATGAACAAATACAACTCTCCATTTATCTAAGTTGTCATTGGTTTGCCTTTAAGAGTGATGTATAGCTTGCAACAACAGAGATCCTGCTTGTATCTTATAGTATGTATAAGTAAGTATTTTTGGTGCTATTGTAAATACTTTAAAAGAAGATTTGAATTCATTGTTTTGCAATAATTTTATATATTTAACTTACATCCTGCAATCTTGCTAAACTCACTTATAAGTTTTAGAAGTTTTTTTCTGGTAGATTACATGGGAGATTCTATGTATATTATCATTAATTAGAGACAGTTGTATTTCTGCTGTTTAAATCTGTTTGCCTTTTATTTCTTTTCTTGCCTTATAATGCTAGTTTGAAATTCAGATATGATGTGGAAAGAAGCATCGAGAATAGAAATTCTTCTTCCTGATCTTAGAAGACAACTATTCAGCATTTCACAATGAAGCATTATTTCAACTATGTTTTTAAAATAGATTGCCTGTTCAGTTTAAGGAAGCTTCCTTCTATCTCTAGTGCACTAAGATTTAATTTAAATGGATGTTAATTTATTTTTTTCTGTAGCTATTGAGACAAGCATGTAATTTTCCTTGTTTGGTCTGTTAATATGCGCCACAATACACAGCTTGATTGTCAAATATCAAACCAGCTTTGTATTCCTTGGCTAATCTCCACTTAATTGTAACACATACTTTTAAGAATATCACTTTCTTCTCAGTGCAATTTTAGTTGAATTTTCAAAGGTTTTCTTTTTTTACTTTCTTTTTTTCTTTTCATTCTAGATAAAGACAAATGAAGGTTCTGCGTGGTGACACAGAAGTACTGAGAGTGGAACATCCAAACAGGACATGGAAGCTCCACCTCACCCCAGCCCCATACTTTGCCCTAACTTGTCTTCCTCTTGGCTGTTACTGAGTTGTGTCCTTTATAATGAAGTCAGTAAACCTAAAACGAGTAAATCTGTCTGCAGCTCAGATACTGAGAGTGGCTTTCATTAAGGCCAATAAAGAAAACCCTGGTCTCACACAATACATTATTTTGGCAACTTTAGAGAAAAAAAAAATATAAACAGTAAGATCACAGGATTTCTTCTTCATATGGCAGCTCTTAATGTATAATAGTAGATAACTGAATGATCAGAGCCAGAATTCCAGGATGTAAATGAAAGGCACAAGCATATACACAAAGTCACAGTAAATTTCCAGTGAGCTCAATGACAGAGTGAGGATTCTGCAGGCAATTAAGGATATAAATAGTGCAATAAAAGAGCTCGATATAGTGAATAATGTCTTCAAGAAATATCAATACCAGAACCACGGGGCACTTGAACACCAAAGAAAAGTATTTTTAAAGTATTCTAAAAGTTTCAATGGTATTCTGAAAACTTATTTCAAAGATGACAAAGCAACAAATGTTCTCAAGTGTTTATTGATTAACTCATCAAGCAAACTTGATTATTCAGACATTAAAAATTGTGGCCTGAAAGTTCTATGTTGGATGTGCTTCCAGCAGCGGTGTCAAAATGCCTTTATCTGTAAATTTTCATGATTGACTATATAAATTATGTCTTCCTTAAAGAAATATAATGAAGGATTTTAAATGAGATGGTTTCTTTTTTTACCATGTTTTTGTAAAATGTAGCATTATCATAGTTTCACACTAAGATTTTACATCACTTTTCCTCTGATCATTTTTTAAGAATTACAGATCAAAAGTATGCCTTAGTATGTCATTATATTCCGTTTTGAAAAGAATTATAAATATTGTTGTTTGTTTCTGATATTTCAAGGTCAAAGTTATATGCTGCAAGAGAATGTATTTAACAATACTCGGTGGAAAGTAGTTTATGTATATTTAAAAAGATAATCATAATTGGAAAATAATAAGGACATCTATTTATTACTCTATTTGTTAAACAATTGTCTTCTTAAATTTTGTAATAGGCAGTACATAAGAAGTCCACTAACATGAAGTATATAAGAATTCACCAATCACACCAGGATTAGAGGAGTTAGCAAAGAATTCCTGAAGAAGTTATTCATAACCTGAAACCTGAAGACAAGTAAGACGATCTGTTGAAGTAGATCTAAAATCAGACAGGAAGAATATTTCTACTAATGAAGAGGTTTATTGGCAAGCTCATAGTCTATGTTGCTAAAATAAAGAGATCTCACCAATCTCTAAAGGAATTATTGTTTATTTTTGTCTCTAATGTGAGTTTGGAGGTAGGATATGGAATGGAGCAGACAAGCTGCTTCAATACACGGGATTATGAATGGTTGAACCCTTTTCATCTTTTCCTTCACCATTTTTTGAGTGTTTTCATCTCTGAAGGATTCAAGTTAGCTCAAGTTTACATTCACATTTTACCCCTGGAGAATGGCAGAAAAGAGAGGAAATGTTCGGGATAACTGGCTCACCTTTAAGTTGTAGATAACTTAGAAGCTGTATACAATACTTCTGTTCATACTTCATGTGTTATTTATTTAAGATAAATTATATGGAAAAAACTTTGAAGGCATGGAACTCAAAAAAAAAAGAAATCTGGAATAATTTCTTAATGCAGTGTGTAAGATTATCGTCTCTGTTTTGTTCATCGTTTTTGTTTTTTTGTTGTTATTTGTTGTGATTGTTGTTTTGTGACCATTTTTCCCCCAGAGAAGGTTACAGAGTTAGAAACTCACCAAAGCAATGTTTACCCTTCTTTGATGTCCTCCTTTTCTTCTAGTCATAGTTTCTGATAAATACATGTTTGGTGTGGATAACTGTGTATAAACTACGAGGATGTATTGCTATGCAAGACTTTGTCATTTAATTTCTATTTTTAGAGTGAAAAAGAAGTTTGCTCAAATTTGGGTCCCAGAAGCAATTAAATGAAAAAAAAAATGTGTATACAAAAGCATAATACTGCTTAGATGTGCTAGTAGAGTCATAAATTAAATCTCAGCATATGCATTATCAATTATATAAAGAACTTGATTTTGTTGATATTTAAATAAGTATAAAGATGAGCATTTAGTGCAAACTGCCTTATGAAGAAGTATTCAATTTTAATAATTATGAGTAAAATCATAGGCATTTTGTAGAAATATCAACCCTTTTATTACTTATGTTTGCTAATAAACTTTGCATTTATCCTTGTGAATTTAACCCTTTGAAGTAATCTGTGACTTGGATAACATGGAAGGATATCTTGCTTATTTAGTTCTGTGAAGTGAAACACAGCTTCCCTCCCCAGCAGTCCCGCACCACTGTGCTCATCTATCATAGCTTTCCTTTCCCATTAGAGCCTTCACTCAGACTCTTCTAATCATTTTTCATTGTATTTGTTCAATTCCTCTAATAAGCTCCTTGGAGGCCATAATATTGTTCTATTAATTTCTGTCTCCCACAGCCACAAATTAAGCAATCAAAATTTTTTGAAAGGCATTGTGAGGTTTGCTTATTTTCTTCATTTTCCATTCAACAGTGCCCTTGTCTTTACCATAATCCATGCTACTGAAAACAAATTTTTCTTGAATCGCCTGGTGTTAGCAATTGAAACCAAAATTATATGGTATAGAATGAGCTAAATGGCCAGTTCATTATTTGTCCATTCTAAACATCTTAATAGTTGTGGACTGCCCCATCCTTACTCAGCTATTTTCCTTCCTAGGTTTATCAGTCCCAGAAACAAGTCAGATAATGTTCAGGCAAGGGCATTAACAAATATAGTGAAATGACAGAGATAATGACCTTGTCTATTTGCATTCTCTAACTCTCCTTGTTCAAGTAGAGGATATAATAACTTCAAAAGTGAAAAATTTGATATCAGAAAATAAATACTCATGGAAAGTGAATTGTTTAATTTGAATTTTTAAATATTTATTAAATCACTATTACTACCATCTACTTATTAAATTATCTCTTCTGTACCAATATAAGAGAACACCAGCAATATAACCACTCTAACATAAGTCATTATTCTAAATGCATACTTTACTGACATTTTTTTGCCCTCAGAGCAAGTCTATTTTTTTTTTTAAGTTTTTGTGTTACAATTTTTTTCCTACTTCAAGATAGGTTATCCTGCAAAGTAGGCATTTATGAAATTATAGATAAAATAGGAACAAATGAAAGGTTACTAGTGAAAAGAAGCAATTGTTCTCTTAGTCTTTTCTCCCACAACATTTAGACTTTGTTTTCCAATATGCTAAAATTTAAATTTCAAAAGCCTATTTCAACTGCTATTAAATAAGCTTTAAAGTGTGCTTATCCCAGAATAAAGTTTTTACATACTTACATGTTTTAGTAAAACCATGTAAGATCAACTAAGTACTTAGAATTGTTTTCTAAAAAAATATTCTTGGGCTCGACAGAAATTTTAAGGCAAACCTAGGTAGCTTTAAGCAGCTAATCAATATCCAGAGAGCTCAGTGTATTAGATTATAATCAAATGCTGTTGATTTTGGTTTCCTGCCATATAAAATGTATAGGCCTTGACTTCTTCAAGTGAACAATGGAGCACATTTTGGAGGATATGAGATTGTGATTAATGCATCAAAGTACCACAGCAGAATGAGAAGGCCAGTCCCAGCTTTAATTACTTTACAGAAGCAGCTGTTCGCCCATTATAGGGCATGAGTGTCATTGGCATCCTCTCTGTCCTCACCCCACAGATGCGGATGTACTGTCTCCAGGTGATGGAGCACAGCTGCTCAGTGGCTGTGCATCCTAAACAGAGCCAGTGGCTGTCTGCTGCTGTGGAACCACAGTGTCTGTCAGGCTGCCCTCCAGCATCGTCACAGAAGTACAGTCGGATTCATTTTATGGTAAGGATATGTGTATATCTCTCCCAGGAGTCCTGCCACTGAAGAAAGACCTTCAGAAGTCACTTCCTCCTGGGCTCGGGTTTTCTAGTAGGCAGTGTGAGGAACATCTGGGTGGTCAGTTCCTAGGATCCTACTTTCTGCAGCCAGGAAATCTTTGTCTTCCCAGAGGTTATCAATGATAAAGCATAGGCCAAAATAACAGCTTCAAAACAATATAATTATTAGAAAAAAAAAATGCTCTTTAATGCTATTTGAATAGGCATGATCTTTCCTAGGAACTGTGTGTAACCGTAAAGGAAAAGTGAGACAGGTACAGTGGATAGTAATTTATAAATGCTTGCAAAATGGGAGTTACCATAAATAAAGTTGAAAACAGAAATGAGAGAAAATGTTTGCTGGGTAAATAATAGATGAAGGATTTAGTTTTGCTTATATACAAAGACTGACTGTTAGTAAGAATGTGACAAACAATCTAACTGATATGTGGACAAACAGCAAGAGATAGATTGTACCCATGGCCATGGAATTTTACAAGTCCTGTCATATAAGTAGAGACCATTTTCCTAACTCTCACATCTTTTCTGGCTTTGTCATTGCTTTGACCAATAGAAAATAGTCAGGGTCATATAATGCTAATTCTTCTTCTTTTTAATTTAAACTTTTAGATACAGGGGGGACATTTGCAAAGTTATTATATGAGTGTATTGCATGATGCTGAGGTTTGAGGTATGGATCCCATCACCCAGGTAATGATCATAGTACAAGATAGGTAGTTTTTCAACCCTGGTTCCCCTTCCTCCCTCCCCTTTCGGCCTTGGCAAAGAAGGTTTGGCTGAGTCCCTAAAATCAATTGCAACAAAAACAAAAATTGACTAGTGGGACTTAATTAAAGATCTTCTGCCCAGCAAAAGAAATTATCCACAGAGTAAACAGAAAACCCACAGAGCAAGAGAAAATATTTGCAAACTGTATATTCAAATACGATTTAATATCCAGAATCTATAACAAACAAAACAACAGGCAGAAAACCACCCCATTTAAAAGTGGGCAAAGAACATGAACAGACACTTCTCAACAAAAGACATAGAGGCAATGCAAATTCTAGGCAAAAGCCTCAAAAATCCTTGCAGTGGCTTTCAGACTTCTCTGGTGAGCTCTTCTGCTTTTGGAACAGAGACAATTTATTTCAAAAGTGCCAGGAAAATCTGCTTGAAAATGAAAGCTATTTGGACTGAGCCACTGCTATCATGCCCGCTGACATCATGCCAACCTTTGGACATGTGCTGTGAGGGCATAGTAGACCACCTAATTCCCAGCAAGCCTCCAGAGAACCACACACTCAGAAAAATGATAAACATTGCTTTGCACAAAAGCTAACTGATAGGGAGTATGACCATGTGATTTATAAAGAAATGTAAATCAACAGTAAACCAGGATATTATGCTATGGTTTACTAACTACTAAGGAAATCCAAACATACACATTATAAGATTCATTATAGAATTCTTTTTTATTTTATTGGGAACAAAATCATTGAATATTGGAAAACATCTAGGGCCTGCAAGTGTGAGTAAAGTAGGTACACATGCAATTTATCTGTAATATAAATCAGTGAAAACTTTGTTGAAAGTAATTTAGTAGTTCCACTTCTATCACTCTCTCATAGAAAGAATGGCACAAGTGTGCAGAGATCTTTGTAAAGTTATTCATTGCAACTTGGTAGTGAAAAAAGAAAACACATTTCAAAATTGGATTTGACTGTAATTGATAAAACAAGTATGTAATGGGAGCTTAAATGGCATATGGTTTTTCTCTATCACTTACAAGAGGCTGATAGGCAGCACCACGATCATGAAAGGAGCTTAGTCCTACCATCTTGTCATCACACAGTTTTCAATGTGAGACTTCAGTGGTTTAAAGTATTCAGCACGTTCATACATTAAAATAGTATTTTCCATGAACAATATTATTAATCAATATAGCTGATCCACCTGCATAGACTGTCCTGGAAAGACATTCAAGAGATATTTTCAGACAATAAAAGCAAATTGGCAGAACACAGTGTACATGTAGATATGGGTAGATATGAATCGATCTTTAGAAACTTCATAACATTTTAACAATATAAAGCAATATAAAGTGTAAGATATTTTATTTTAATATGAATTTACTTGTATTTTTATTTTGATAAATATACATATCATAAAATTTACCATTTTAATTATCTTGCACTTCAGTGGCATTTAGTATAATCACCAAGTTGTGTGACCATCACCATTATCTATTTTCAAAATATTTTCATCATCTCAAAAACAAATCCTATACTCATCAAGTAGTCACATTTCATTCTCTTCTCTCACATCTGGACACCACTTATCTGTTTTTTTTTTTTTCTCTATAAGTGAACCTATTTTGGAAATTTCACATAAATGGAGTCATATAATATGTTGCTTATTGTGTCTGACTTCTTTCATATAGCATAATGTTTTCAAGGTTTATCTATGTCGTACTATGCATCAGAACGTCACATTTGTTTATGTCTGAATAATATTCCATTTTATGGATATTTTGTTTATCCGTTAGTCAGTTGTGAACATTTGAGTTGCTTCTGCCTTTGGGTATTAATAAAGTGCTATGGACATTTTTGTACAAATTTTGTTTGAACACCTGCTTTGAATTCTTTGTAGTATGTAGCTAAGTTTGAAATTGCTGGGCTATATATAAATTCCATGTATAACATAATTAGGAACTACCAAACTGCTTTTCACAAAGCTTGCATCGCTTTGCATTCCAGCAACCTATGAGGGTTCAAATCTGTGTACATCCTTGCCAACACTTGATATTAAAAATAATAGTTATCATACCTACCTAGTGAAGTGGTATATCGTTGTGGTTTTTGTTTACATTTCCCAAATTACTAATGATGTTGAACATCTTTTCATGTGCTTGTTAATTATTTTCATGTCTTCTCTGGAGAATTATATACTCAAATCCTTTCTTACTCTTTTATTATTTTCAGGGTTTGTTTGTTTGTCTTTCTGTTGTTGATCTGTAAGACTTTATATATATAAACTCATATATATATGTGTGTATATGTATATATATCATATACATATGTATTCTGGATGTTATATCTTTATAAGAAAATTTGCAAACGTTTTTCACATTCTGAGGGTCATCTTTTTACATTCTTTTTTTTTTTTTTTTTTTTTTTGAGACGGAGTCTTTCTCTGTCACCCAGGCTGGAGTGCAGTGGCCAGATCTCAGCTCCTCAGCTCACTGCAAGCTCCGCCTCCCGGGTTTACCCCATTCTCCTGCCTCAGCCTCCCGAGTAGCAGGGACAACAGGCGCCTGCCACCTCGCGCGGCTAGTTTTTTGTATTTTTTAGTAGATACGGGGTTTCACCGTGTCAGCTAGGATGGTCTAGATCTCCTGACCTCGTGATCCGCGCGTCTCAGCCTCCGAAAGTGCTGGGATTACAGGCTTGAGCCACCGTGCCTGGCCAACATTCTTGATAGTATTATTTGATGCATATAGATTGTTAATTTTGATAAAGTTCAAGTTATCTATTTTTTCAATTGTTGCTTTTGCTTTTCATGTGATATTATAAACACGTTGTCAATCTAATTTTATAAAGATTTAAACCGTGTATTCCTCAAGAGTTTTATAGTTTTAGTTTTTATGCTATGTCTTTGATATACTTTCTATATAGTGTGAGGTAAGAGTACAATTTAATTCTTTCGCATGTGACTCTTCAGTTGTTCTAGCACCATTAGTTGATAAGACCATATTTTTTCTATTGAATGACATTGGCATCAAATAGAATTTGATTTCTATCAAAATCAATTGATCTCAGACATACAGGTTTATTTCTGCACTCTAATTTCGATTGCATTGATCTGCACTCCTATGCTTGTGACATTACCACACTGTTTTGAGTATTGTAGCTTTGTAGAAAGGTGTAAAATCAGGAAGTGTGTTTCCTCCTGATTTGGTTTGGCTCTGTGTCCCCACTCAAGTATCATTTTGGATTCTAGCTCCCATAATTCCCATGTGTTGTGGAAGGGACCCAGCGGGAGGTAATTGAATCATGGGGGCTTGTCTTTTCTGTGCTGTTCTCATGATAGTAAATAAGTATCACAATATCTGATGGTTTTACAAAAGTGAGTTCCCCTGAACACACTCTCTTGCCTGCCACTGTGTAAAACGTGACTTTGCTCCTTTTTGGCCTTCCACCATGATCGTGAGGCCTCCCCAGCCATGTGGAACCGTGAGTCCATTAAACTTCTTTCCTTTATAAATTACCCAGTGTTGGGTATGTCTTTATTAGCAGCGTGAGAGCAGACAATACATCTCCAAAGTTGTTCTTCTTGTTCAAGATATTTTTGACTACCCAGAGTTCCTTGAAATTTCATATAAAGTGTAGGAATGACATTTCCATTTCTGCTACGATGGATATTAAGCATTTAATAGGGATTATATTGAATCTGTAAATGGTTTTGGGGAATATTTCCATCTTCATAATATTAAATCTTAGAAACCATGACCACAAGATGTCTTCCATTTATTCAGCTTTTTCTTAATTTTTTTCACTAATATTGTGGAGTTTTCTGTGTGCAAGTCTTGTTCCACCTTGGATAAATTTATTCCTCAGTATTTTATTCTTGAGATGTGATTATGCACTGTATTATTTTCTAATTTTCCTTTTGCATCTTTCACAAATAACAAATTTTAAACTTAGTTAAAATTGTACGTATTAATGAAAGGAAGTTCAGAAGTAGCAACAGTTTTACTTTGTTTTAAATAAGAAAATAATAGGATTTTAAAACTTTGCTTTCTGTGATTTTCCACATTTTCATTCAAAATTTAAGAAGCGAAATATTACACACATATAAACTCCACTGACATAAAGATGCCTCAGGATGACTGTCAAGGATTCCTGTATGCTTTTGCCTTAATTAAGCCCTGGGACTCTTTTTAAGCTGACATCTGCTTTGCTCCTTCTTTTTTCTTTGCGGCAAACCCCAGAGACCCAGTCAGCTCTCCTTTTCCTTTGGTAGTTCCAACCACAGACTCAATATATTGGTGTCCATCTTCTCTCTTACATTCTCCACAAAATTAGCCTTTGAGTATAATGCCTCAGAGAGGCAGTTAGAATTTCTTAAGCTCTTATTACGTGATAGAGAAGTTTATTTTCAGATCATTTTAATAGCTTGGATGGGGGCAGGGGGTAGTTAGGGTCAGGACCTGATTACTAGAACAGACAACCTTAAAATAAATAAAAGGACTCTTTTAATGAGAAAACAGTGAATTAAAAGGCTTTGACCTTATATTGCTACTTATAACTAAATGAAATCAAATCAGGAAATAAACATAAACTGTATTTGATGGGGTTGCTTTTCCTCCTCTCACCTTTTCACAAATTTTCTTTGTTCTTCTGGTGATTTGTGATTTTTCAGGGTTAATGCTTTTGAGAAGTCTTTCATCACCTAAGAGAAACTAAATCTTATCTTAAGTAAGGTTCTGTTTAGGAAGTTTTTTTGTTTTAACCTGATTGTATTTTCTTTTATCTTAGCCTCTCTTCCTTTCAAAAGTCACCTTTTCTTTTGAAATTCATCCACCTTTAAGCTTAATATTACAAAATATATGTATCTATATAAACATACATATTTAATTATTTAAAGGCTTTTATTTTTCTCTTTTCCTTTTAAAAACTCCTTTGAAGTTTCCCCTGCTGTGTGTTATGTAGAGGGAAAATAGCCAGTGATAATTGAATAGAATCGTACATGGGTATGACAGAGTCTGAAGGTCGGGATAAATGACAGGTAGTTATTCCAGTAGTGAGATAAAGAATGCAAAACTTCTCTAGCTGATCAGGGCAATCATTATTCTCTTAGAGCAAAAAATAATGTTATTTGCTAAATTCAGTAACTTTTTAATTACTGTGATTAGTAGTATATATGTGTGTGCATGTATAGAATGAGTAAAAGGGTAAATTTAACTTCCAAAAATATAAAATATATCATTAGTAATCAACTTAAAATGTGTAATTTAAGTATACTTTCTATAAAGTACTGCATTCTCAATGAATTTTCTAAAGAAAGAACTTATTATAAGCTCTGATATCTACCCACCTCTCTGGAAATGGTCTAACTTGAATCATCTATTCACTTCCTCTCCATTTCATGCCTTAGAAGTTTCTTTCTAGTTTAATTTTGATTCAGAGATTTTTAAATTATTATTTTTTTGTGAAGTTGAGGTTGATTTAAATACAGGATTTCTGAAGTATGGAAAAAGATTGGCCTGTGATAGAAAGTTCAAAGGAAATTTTATTCCATTATGAATACCAAGTACAAAACAGGCAAAGTGTTCCTTAGAATTTTGTGGCTTGATAAGCGACACACAGAATGAAACCTTAAGTAGTCCTTAAGAAGTGCAAAAGAAACTAATCATGCTGTCAGATTCACCTCTCCCCTTTCCATGGCATTTGATGTATTCAGCAAATTGGAAAAACGTTCAATTTTTCCTTTCTGATTCATTAAATGCGACTTACTGGCTACCGTCAATCTGCAGCTCTCAAATCATGCTACTGTCACCAGAAAATAAAAAATAGCACGGCAACAAATTCAAAACTGACTCTGAGTTTCAAATGACTATATTTTATTTTTAAAAACTAATCAAAGAAATATTAGTTAACATGTGTTAGCTGAGTGTTTAGTTCATTTGCTCCCTCTTAACTAGTAGGTATTGCCTATTCTCTGCTGCTGTTACTTTCTGGGTTTTGTTGTGTTTTGTTTTGTTTTTTGACACAGTCTCACTCTGTCACACAGACTGGAATGCAGTCGTGTGATCTCGGCTCACTGCAACTTCTGCTTCCTAGGTCAAGCGATTCTCCTGCCTCAGTCTCCCAAGTAGCTGGGACTACAGGCACCCACCACCATGCCAGGCTAATTTTTGCATTTTTAGTAGAAACGGGGTTTCACCATATTGACCAGGCTAATCTCGATCTCCTGACCTTGTGATGCACCTGCCTCGGACTTCCAAAGTGATGGGATTATAGGCGTGAGCCACCACGCCCAGGCGCTTTCTGGGCCATTTCTAAGAACATCAAGGTAATCAACCAGGGAAAAACAAAAGATATAAAAAGAGAAATGTAGCCAAAATATAAATTTTCCTAGTAAGAAGATCTCATGTGCAGCAAAATTCATGTCTTCTGTGTTAGGGATATTGCAATGAGGAATTTTGGAAAAGAGGGAAGAAAGTTTTGAAACTACTTTTGGTTGAATGAAATAAAAAGCAAGTCAAACAAAGGAAATATTAAAATTTGCATGACCTCTCCTGGCCTTCTAGCCATCTCTAGAGAGACACTGTCAGAATGTGTGAACTTTAAACAAAATTTTCCAGAAAATTCTGATTTTTCATTTCCTGTATTCTACACCCTCAACCTTGGCCAACTGTTCTACCAGGCAAGGGAATAAATGGAGGCAATATTTGAATGGCCCATCTCAAATGGTAATTTAGTTTAATGCTTTCTCCTCCACAATGTTTCATTTATCTTATGAACTTTTCCCCTATGTTAAAAGGGTAATGCATAGCGAGAAGGAGTTGCATGAAAAATCTTCATCTACAACCTTGGCCATCTTATGCTGTGTATCTCAACAAAATTCTATCTTTTGATAAATTTGAGACAACAAGTGCTAACAAATCATTGCTAATAATGAAATTAGAACACAAACACCAACAATCAAAATTTATTAAAATTATAGGGGGAAAAAAACCCAGTACTGCATAAGTACTTCTAAAGGAAATGAAGGTTTTCATCCCACTTTATTTTCACAGTAGAGGTTGAAGGAAGAAAGGGGAAAATAGTAATACTGTAACCTTTGTAGCAGTAGGAAGTTCCAGGGGCTTTTCTCTTCCTGAGAGCTTTGTTTCTGTTTCTTTCATTAATAAAGGCTGTCAGCAGATAAAATGAAACAAACAAACAAAAAATCCAAAGAGCAGTTTTCGAATCATTTCTAGGTAATGAGGTTTACTGTGAGAAAACACATGATGTAGTCATTTTATGACCCGTTATGTTATTTGATGGTGAAACCATTCTACTATGGTAGATTCCCTTATTGCATTTCTTTTTTTTTTTTTCTAGTCATTTGCATTTATTAATCCATTTGTTCAATAAATATTTATTGAGAGTGAGGGTGGTACAATTTTATTTTTTATTTTTTATTTTTTTATTAGACTTTAAGTTCGAGGGTACATGTGCATAACGTGCAGGTTTGTTACATATGTATACTTGTGCCATGTTGGTGTGCTGCATTGGCAACAGTTCTAAACGGCATGTGTTGTTTACTTCAAGGCTTTTGTCAGTGGCAAAAATAAATTATAATAATACATGGTTTTGGTCATTTCACTTGTTTGGAACATATTTTGGGATTTGTGCTAAGTTTAACCAATAAGCTAAAAAAAAACCTTAATAGAAACAGTTATTGGATACAGCATCATATTTTATGTCTTTGTAGGTGTAGTAAGTGATAGAAACAAACATTTTTATAATTTTTATAGGTAAGAAAATTCATGTAACATTATCAATCAAACAAATGCTTGTAATTCTCTAATGCAATTTTACGTATTATAGAACAGACCCAAACTGGTAAACAGCTTGTTTAAAATAATGTACCTTCCTTCTGGTATACCAGAAAATAAATTGCATTTTTTGAGTCTTACTTTAGTAACTCTCAAATAATCTGCTTTTTAAAATAGGATTACCCCATACAAATTAACCCATACAAATATTTATTTTCTGTAAAATTAGAGGATTGGACAAAGTCATTTATAAAATGCTTCATAGCTCCAAATACCTATTAATTTTGAGATCCATTTATTCAGAGATAGCTTATTTTTTTCTCTTTCCTAATTTGGTAATCAGATTTTGTGACTCAAGTGAAATGATTTAAAATCAGCAGCACTGAACCCATTATACACATAGAAGGCAATACTATTTTTGAAGCAAGGAAATCATTGAGCTATATTTTAAGATAACGGTAAACATACATATTTATATGATGATGTAATCATTCATTCATCCAACAGTTATTAATTACTGAGCTCCTACATGCCGTTGACATTTTTGGTATTGAGATTCCCAAATGAACATGAATTTTGACCTTGAGCTGGAATGAAAAAACTCCAACTCAACATTATAAATTATTTACTGAAATATTTATAGTAGTAACTTAAAAATGATTATAATATGTGCTCATATAAAAAGTAAAATCTTCAGTAAAACTTAGTGCTTACCCAGTAAAAGAAACTATCATCAGATCGAATAGACAACCTACAGAATGGGAGAAAATTTTTGCAATCTATTTATCTGACAAAGGTCTAATATCCAGAGTCTACAAGGAACTTAAACAAATTTACAAGAGAAAAACCAAACAAAAAAAAAAACATTAAAATGTGGGCAAAATACATGAACAGACACTTCTCAAAAGAAGACACTCATGTCACCAATAAACATATGAAAAACAGCTCAACAGTGCTAATTTCTCATTAGAGAAATGCAAATCCAAATCACAATGAGATACCATCTCATGCCAGTCATAATGGTGATTATTAAAAAGTCAAGAAACAACAGATGCTGGTGATGCTGTGTGGAAAAAGGAATGCTTTTACACTATTGGTGGGGGTGTTAATTAGTTCAATAATTGTGGAAAACAGTGTGGTGATTCCTCAGAGATCTAGAGGCAGAAATGTCATTCGACCTAGCAATACCATTACTGAGTATATACTCAATGGGATATAAATCATGCTATCATAAAGATGCATTCACAAGTATATTCACTATGGCACTATTCACAATAGCAAAGACATGGAATCAGGTTGAAAAGTCAAGTGATAGAAACCTCCACAGCTGCATTTTTCTGGGCCTCAGTGGTAACACTTATCTCTAAATTCCATATTTTTATTTGGCTTGCACTTTAATTAGGTAGGAGCCCTTTCATGGCATCCTCTTACATTTACTATCAAAATAGCCCTTGTTCCACATGTCTGGGATCCAGTGTGTGTTTCTGCTAGTTGCTGAATATATTATTTCAACCATGTAATTGAGAGCTTGGGAAGAAACTCTGAGATGTGTTGAAGTATATTACACCCACTTAGAGAGCAACTGGGGACAAAACAGCATTTGAAACCTGAACCAGCAACTGAGGTTCAGATTCTGTCATCAGAACTAACTGTGCCGCTGGCGTGACCCACAGAGAGGAAGGAAGAGCAGTGTGATGCTGGAGGCCACTTGAGAGTTTCAGGCCCCTTAGGGTTTTAGGCCCATAGAGATCCGAGTTCTGTCCCTGAGCCTTTGGCTGAAGTTGTCAGATTTCCTGTAAGGAGGCCCCACACAGTGAAGAGGGATGGGTCAAAGTCAGGCCTGAAGAGGCATTCTTTCTGACACAGCCAGTGTGTTGGGCTGTGTGGATACTTCTTGGGACCAAGCCTTGTAGCCTGAGAGCCACACAGGGCAGGGGAACACCCACCCCCAAACCAAGTGAGGTGGTTAGTGAGTGTGCTACCCAGCCTGGGAAACGTGCATGGAACTGTGCAACCCATGGACTGGAAGATCCCACTCATGAGCTCATGCCTCCAGGGTCTAGGGTCCCAACCACAGAACCAAGCAGATTCTCAACAGCCACTAAGCTAGAATCTGCTTAAGTCTGCTGAGCATCTGGGGGGAAGGGTGACCAGCACCACAGCTGTGATTATCTGTTGCCTAAGCCATTTGAGCACCTTGAGGGAGGGGCAGCAGCCAACACTGGGACTGATAGTCAACTCACACGGTGAACTCCCAGGGCAGGGGAAGGCTGGCAGGCATCACTATAGCTCCAGGCCACATTTTTCCCCTGCTGGAGCTGGGAAGATTGCACAGCTTAATCTCCAAGAGATATCCCACACAGCCCAACACACTGTCTGTGTCAGACTGCAGGCAGAATGCCTCTTCAGGCCTGAGCTTGACCCATCCCTCCTCACTGGGTGAGGCCTCCCTACAGGAACTTGGACAACTTCAGCCAGAGGCTCAGGGACAGAACTCTGATCTCTATGGGTCTGAAACCCTAGGAGGAGGGGTGGCCACACTCTCCATGAGCCAGCAGACTTAGTCTTTCCTCCTGCTAGTTCTGAGGAATCTGGAAAATGAGTGGGTTTCCCCTCAGCAAAACACACTCCTCCACCAAGGGACAGTAAAAGGGCTTTGTTAAACATGTCCTGCTCCCCCATGCCACCAAACTGGGTGAGACCCTCCAACAGGGATTATCAGACTCCTTATATTGGAGCATTCCTACCAGCATCAGGTCAATGCCTCTGGAGGTCAGAGATCCCAGAGGAAGAAGCAGGCACCCATCTTTGCTGTTCTCCAGCCTTCTTGAGTGACATATCTGGATGTGGGAGTGAACCAAATGAATAGGGCCTGAAGCGAGTCCCCAGCAAATCACAGCAGCCCTACAAAGGAGGGACCTGACCATAGTAAGAAAAAGAAACAAACAGAAAGCAACAACAAAAGCATCAACAAGAAATTCCCGTGAAAAGTCCATCCAAGGGTCAAAGGTGGGTAGCAACAAAATTTGCTGAGCTAAAGGAGTATGTTAGTAGCCTCAAAGATTGAAACTAGACAAACTCATAAAGAAGAGAATGAATCAACAAAAACTGTTGAAAACTCAAAAGGCCAGAGTGCCTCTTCTCCTCCAAATGATCGCAATGCCTCTCCAGCAAGGACTCAGAACTGGACAGAGGATGAGATGGACAAATTGACAGAAGTAGGCTTCAGAAGGTGGGTACTAACAAACTTTGCTGAGCCAAAGGAGTATGTTATAACCCAATGCAAAGAGGCAAGGAGTATGTTATAACCCAATGCAAAGAGGCTAAGAACCTTGATAAAATGTTACAGGAGCAGTTAACTAGATTGACCAATTTAGAGAGACACATAAACGACCTAATCAAGCTAAAAACACAGCATGAGAACTTTGTGAAGCATACAAAAGTATCAATAGCCAACTCAACGAAGCAGAAGAATGGATAGCGGAGTTGAAAGACTATTTTGCTGAAAACAGTCATGCACATAAGATTAGAGAAAAAAGAATTAAAAGGAATGAACAAAGCTTCTGAGAAATACAGGACTATGTAAAAAGACCGAAACTACAATTGATAGGAGTACCTGAAAGAGATGGGGAGAATGGAACCAAACTGGAAAACACACTTCAGGATATTATACAGGAGAACTCCCCAACCTAGCAAGACAGGCCAACATGCAAATTCAGGAAATAACAGAGAACACCAGTAAGATACTCCACAAGAAGATCAACCCCAAGACACATAATTTTCAGATCCTCCTAGGTCGAAATGAAAAAAACAAAAACAAAAACAAACCATGTTAAGGGCAAGCAGAAAGAAAGACCAAGCCACCTACAAAGGAACGCCCATCAGAATAACAGCAGACATATCAACAGAAACCCAACAAACCAGAACAGAGTGAAAATCAATATTCAACATTCTTAAACAAAAGAATTTTCAACCCAGAATTTCAAATCCAGCCAAACTAAGTTTCACAAACAAAGGAGAAATAAAACCCTTTCTAGACAAACAAATGCTGAGGGATTTCATCACCACCAGGCCTGACTTGCAAAAGCTCCTGAAAGAAGCACTAAATATGGAAAGGAAAAACCAGTACCAGCCACTGAAAAAAACACACCAAAATATAAAGACCAACGACACTATGAAGACACTGCATCAAATAGTGTGCAAAATAACCAGCTAGTATCATGATGACAGGATCAAATTCACATATAACAATATTATCCTTAAATGTAAATGGACTAAATACTCCAATTAAAAGACACAGACTGACAAATTGGATAAAGAGTCAAGATCTATCAGTGTGTTGCATTCAGGAAAACCATCTCACGTACAAAGACACACATAGGATCAAAACACAAGGATAGAGGAAAATTTGCCAAGAAAATGGAAAGAAAAAAGAAAAAAAAAAAAAGAAAAGCAGGGGTTGCAATCCTAGTCTCTGACAAAACAGAATTTAAACCAACAAAAAAAAAAAAAAAAAAAAGAAAAGATAATGAAGGGCATTACATAATGGTAAAAGGATCAATTCAACAAGAAGAGCTAACTATGATAAATATATAGGAACCCAATACGGGAGCACCAAGATTCATAAAACAAGTTCTTAGAGACCTACAAAGAGACTTAGACTCTCACACAATAATACTGGGAGACTTTAACACTCCACTGTCAATATTAGATAGATCAATAAGACAGAAAATTAACAAGGATATTTAGGACTTGAATTCAACTCTGGATCAAATGAACCTAACAGACATCTACAGAACTCTCTACCCCAGATCAACAAACTATACATTCTTCTCAGTGGCACAGGGCACTGATTCTAAAATTGACCACAGATTTGGAAGTAAAACACTCTTCATCAAATGCAAAAGAACGGAAATCTTAACAAACAGTCTCTCAGACCACAGACCAATCAAATAAGAACTCAAGATTTAAAAAATCACTCAAAACCACACAACTACATGGAAATTGAGCAACCTTCTCCTGAATGGCTCCTGGGTAAATAATGAAATTAAGGCAGAAATCAATAACTTCTTGGAAACCAATTAGAACGAAGGTCCAATGTACCAGAATCTCTGGGATACAGCTAAAGCAGTGTCAAGGAGGAAATTTACAGCACTAAATACCCTCATCAGAAAGCAGGAAAGATCTAAAATTGACACCCTAACATCACAACTAAATGAGCTAGAGAAGCAAGAGCTAACAAATCCAAAAGCTAGCAGAAGACAGGATATAACTAAGATCAGAACAGAAATGAAGGAGATAGAGACACACACACACAAAAATCTATGAATCCAGAAGCTGTTTTTTTTTTTTTGAAAAATCAACAAAACAGACCACTAGCTAAACTAATAAAGAAGAAAAATAGAAGAATCAGATAGAAACAAAAAAAGATAAAGGGAACATCACCACTGACCTCACAGAAAGAAAAACTACCATCAGATAATACTATCAACACCTCTAAGCAAACAAAAGAAAATCTACGAGAATTAGATACATTCCTGGACACATACACCCTTCCAAGACTAAACCAGGAAGAAGTTGAATCCCTGAATAGACCAATAACAACTTCTGAAATTGAAACAGCAGTTAACAGCCTACAAACCAAAAAAAGCCCAGGATCAGATGATTTCACAGCAAAATTCTACCAGAGATACAAAGAGGAGCTGGTACCATTCCTTCTGAAACAGCTCCAAGCAATTCAAAAGAAAGGACTCCTCTCTAACTCATTTTATGAGGACAGCATTATCTCAATACCAAAACCTGAGAGACTCACAACAACAACAAAAAAGAAAACTTCAGGCCAATATTCCTAATGAACATCAATGTGAAAATCCTCAATAAAACACTAACAAGCCAAATCCAGTAGCACATCAAAAAGCAAGCTTATCCACCACGATCAAGTTGGCTCCATTCCGTGAATGCAAGACTGTTTCAACATACAAAAATCAATAAATGTAATCCATCACATAAACAGAACCAATGACAAAAACCACATGATCGTCTTGATGGATACAGAAAAGGCCTTTGATAAAATTCACCCCTTCATGTGAAAAATTCTCAATAAACTAGGTATTGATGGAACGTATCTCAAAATAATAAGAGCTCTTTATGAGAAACCCATAGCTGATATCATACTGAATAGGTAAAAGCTGGAAACATTCCCTTTCAAAACTGGCACAAGACCAGGGTGCCCCCTTCACGACTCCTATTTAATATGGTATTGGAAGTTCTGGCCAGGGCAATCAGACAGGAGAAAAATAAAATAAAGGATTTTCAAATAGGAAGAGAAAAGTCAAATTGTCGCTGTGGACAATGTGATTCTACATTTAGAAAACCCCATCATCTCAGCCCCAAAATGTCTTAAGCTGATAAGCAACTTAAGCAAAGCCTCAGGATACAAAATCAATGCACAAAAACCCCAAGCATTTCTGTACTCCAATAATAAACAGAGAGCCAAATCATGAATGAACTCCCTTTCACAATTGCTACAAAGAGAATAAAATACCTAGGAATACAACTTACAAGAAATGCAAAGGACCTCTTCAAGGAGAACTACAAACCATTGCTCAAAGAAATGAGAGAGGACACAAACAAATGAAAAAAAAAAAAAAAAAAAAATCCCATGCTCATGGATAGGAAGAATCAATATCCTGAAAATGGTCATACTGCCCAAAGTTCTATTCCCATCAAACTACCACTGACATTCTTCAGAGAATTAGGAAAAACTGCTTTAAATTTCATATGAAACCAAAACAGGCCTCATATAGCCAAACAATCCTGAGCCAAAAGAACAAAGCTGGAGGCATTACATTCTTGACTTCAAACTATACTACAAGGCTACAGTAACCAAAACAGGATGGTACTGGTACCAAAACATAGATAGAGACAAATGAAACAGAATAGAGACCTCAGAAATAGCACTACACATCTACAACCATCTGATCTTTGACAAACCGGACAAAAACTAGCAACAGGGAAAAGATTTTCTATTTAATAAGTGGTGCTGGGAAAACTGGCTAACCATATGCAGAAAACTGAAACTGAAGTCCTTCCTTACACCTCATAAAAAAATTACTTCAAGATGGATTAAAGACTTAAATGTGAAGAGTTAAATGTGAAACCTCAAACCATAAAAACCCTGGAATAAAACCTAGGCTATATCATTCATGACATAGGCATGGACAAAGACTTCATGATGAAAATGCCAAAAACAATTGCAACAAAAGCCAAAACTGACAAATGGGATCTCATTAAACTAAGGAGCTTCTGCATAGCAAAAGAAACTATCATCAGAGTGAACAGGTAACCTACAGAGTGGGAGAAGATCTTTCCAAGATTGTAGATTCTATCCAGAATCTACGATGAACTTCAACAAATTTACAAGGAAAAAACAAAAAGCCCATCAAATAGCAGTCAAAGAACATGATTAGACACTTTTCAAAATAATACATTTATTCAGCCAACAAACATGAAAAAAGCTCAACATCACTGGTCATTAGATAAATGCAAATCAAAACCATAGTGAGATACCATCTCGTGCCAGTCAGAATGGTAATTATTAAAATGTCAGGAAACAATAGATGCTGGTGAGGATATGGAGAAATAGGAACCCTTTTACACTGTTGGTGGGAATATAATTTAGTTCAACAATTGTAGAAGACAATGTGGCAATTCCTCTAGGATCTAGAACTAGAAATACCATTTGACCCAGCAATCTCATTACCTGGTATATACCCAAAGGAATATAAATCATTCTACTCTAAAGACACATGCACACTTATGTTTATTGCAGCACTGTTTACAATAGCAAAGACATGGAACCAACGAAAACGGAAATTGAGTAGAACTGATGATAGACTGGATAAAGAAAATGTAGTACATATACACCATGGAATACTATGCAGACATAAAAACGAAAAAGATCATGTGTTTTGCAGGGACGTGAATGGAGCTGGAAGCTGTCATTCTCTGCAATTGAATGCAGGAATAAAAGGCCAAACACCTCATGTTCTCACTTTTAAGTGAGAGCTGAAAGATGAGAACACATGGACACACTAGGAGGAACAACACGCACTGGGTCCTGGAGTGGGGAAGGGGGAGCATCAAGAAGAATAGGTAATGGATGCCTGGCTTAATACCAAGGTAATGGGTTGATCTGTGCCACAAACCTCCATGGCACATGTTTACCTATGTGACAAACTTGTGAATCCTGCACATGTACCCCAGAAATTAAAACAAAAGTCCAAAGGTGGGGAGGAGATTTAGTGCTTATCTTGCTTAGGAAGCAAAATAAATTACCTAAAATGTTTTCTTTTGTTTTAATTGAATGTTTAATGATATATGTAGAGATTAGATAGATAGACAGATAGATAGATAGATAGATAGATAGATAGATAGATAGATAGATAGATGATAGATAGATAACCAAATAGACAAATAGTGATTTATTTTAAGGAATTCACTGATGTGATTGTGGAGACTGACAAATGTGAAATTTACAGGGCAGGACAGCAAGTTGGAGACCCAGGGAAAAGTTGATGTCGGGTGCTGAATCTGAAGGTAGTCTGGAAGCAGTCCTTGCTTCTCAGAAGACCTCATGGGACCTCAGTCTTTTTGTTTTAAGTCTTTCACTGATTGCATGGGGATATACCCACACTGTGGAGGGTAATCTGCTTTAATCAGGGTCTACTGACTTCAGTTTTAATCAGATATTAAAAATACCTTCACAGCAGCATCCAGTCTGGTGTTTTATCAAACATCTGTATACCATAGCCTAGCCACATTAACACATATAATTCATCATCACTTCAGAAGATGCTTACAATGCCTTCATGAGTGACGATTCCTCAGTTTCAAAAAAATGAGACTGTTTCAAAGGCAACTTCTGAAGGCATGGCTTCAAGATAGTGTGATCAGGCCAAATATATTGCATATTAGATTCTACTGCTTATAGTTTTGGAGTATTTTGGCTTCCATGTTCATGAGAGATTTATTTTCTACCTAGTAATTTTAAAAATTAGTTTTGGTATTAGGCTAACAATGGCCCCAGAATGTCAGAAAATGTTCTCTCTGCTTTTGTAACAGTGAATGTGTTTGTTGTTCCTGTAGTTCTATCAATTTTGCTGTGTGTATTTTGATGCTCTATTGTTAGGTCCATACACACATAGTACTATATAATCTTGGAGAATGGATGCCTTTATCACTATGTAATACCCTCTTTATTGCTCATAACTTTCTTTGTTCCAAAGTCTTGGTCTCAAATTATTATAGTTATTCCAGTTTTCTTTTCATTAGTGTTAGCATATAGTTTATCTTCATCCGTCCTATAATTTTAACTTGAGTCTTTACATTTAAAATGGGTTTCCATAGATGACAAAGTTGTCTTTCATTAGATTATGACATTCTCTGTCACTTAATTTGCATGCATAGATCATTCCCACTTAAAGTCATTATTGATATAGTTGTATCTGTTTTCTATTCATTTTATTTGTTGTTTCTTTTTCCCCTATTTTTTCTGACTTCTTTGTTTCATGGAGTATTTTATATAATTCTATTTTTTATCTCCTATGTTACTGTAGTCGTTATAGTTATCTTTTTTAAATTAATGTAGTCATTGCACTGAAGTTAGCAATATATATTTTAACTAATCTTAGTTCACCTTCAACACACACTGTGCCACTTTACCTTTGGGGCATGTACCTTATAACAGAATGTTCCCAGTCTCTCCCTCTCCTTTCTTATGGTGCTGCTATCACTCATTTCACTTACCGAAATATGCTATCATCACCTCAAAAAATGTTGCTATTATTACTTTAAACGAACAACTATATTAGATCTTGATATGGTTTAGCTATGTATCCACCCAAATCTCATCTTGAATTCCTACGTGTTGTGGGAGGAATACTGTGGGAGGCAGCTGACTCATGGGGGCAGGCCTTATCCATGCTGTTCTTGTGATAGTGAATGATTCCCACAAGATCTGATGGTTTTAAAAAGCGGGGGTTCCCTGCACAAGCTCTCTTCTCTTGTCTGCCACCATACAGGACATGCCTTTGCTTTCCACCATGATTGTATGGCCTCCCACCCACGTGGAACTGGAAATCCAATAAACCTCTTTCTTGTGTAAATTGCGCAATCTTGGGTATGTATTCATCAGTAGTATGAAAATTTATGAATACAGTAAATTGGTACCAGTCAACTGTGGCTCTGCTGAAAAGATACTCAAAAATGTGGAAGCGATTTTGGAACTGGATAACAGACAGAGGTTGGAACAGTTTGGAGGGCTCAGAAGAAGACAAGAAAAAGTGGAAAAGTTTGGAACTCCCTAGGGACTTGTTAAATGGCTTTGACCAAAATGATGATAATGATATGGACAGTGAAATGCAGGCTGCGGTGGTCTCAGATGGAGATGAGGAACTTGGGAACTGGAGCAAAGGTGATTTTTGTTATGTTTTAGCAAAGAGACTGATGACATTTTGCCCGTGTCTTAGAGATTTGTGGAACTTTAAACTTTAGAGAGATGATTTAGAGTATCTGGCAGAAGAAATTTCTAAGTAGCAAAGCATTCAAGATGTGACTTGGGTACTGTTAAAGAAATTCAGTTTTGAAAGGGAAATAGAGCATACAATTTTGAAAAATTTGCAACCTGTGAATGTGATGGAAATGAAAATTCCATTTCTGAGGAGAAATTCAAGCCAGTTGCAGAAATTTGCATAAGTAATGAGGAGCAAAATGTTAATCCTCAAGATAGTGAGGAAAATTCTCCACGGCATGCCAAAAGGTCCTCCCATCACAGGCCCAGAAGCCTTGGAGAAAAAGATGGTTTTGTGGGCCACTCCCAGGGCCCGCCTCCCTGCTCTGTGCAACCTAGGGACTTTGTACCCTGTTTTCCAGACACTCCAGCCATGGATAAAAGGAGCCAAGGTACAACTTAGGCTGTTGCTTCAGAAAGTGGAAGCCCCAGCTGGCAGCTTTCATGTGGTGTTGAACATTCCAGTGCACAGAAGTCAAGAACTGAGGTTTGGGAACCTAGATTTCTGCCTAGATTTCACAGGATATATGAAAATCCCTGGACTCCCAGGCAGAAGTTTGCTGCAGGGATGGGGCCCTCATGGAGAACCTCTGGAGGGCAGTACAGAAGGGAAATGTGGGGTCAGAGCGCCCACACAGAGTCCCTACTGGGACAATACCTAGTGGAGCTGTGAGAAGAGGGCTACCATACTCTAGACCCCAGAATGGTAGATCCACTGACAGCTTGCACCATGTGACTGGAAAAGCTGCAGACACTCAACGCTAGCCAGCAAAAGCAGCTGAGATGGAGGCTGTACCCTGCAAAGCCACAGAGGGGAAGTTGCCCAAGGCCATGGGAGCCCACCTCTTGCACCAATGTGACCTGGATGTGAGACACAGAATTAAAGGAGATCATTTTGGACCTTTGAGATTTGATGGCCCCCTTGATTTTGGACTTGCATAGGGCCTGTAGCCCCTGTGCTTTGTCCAATTTTTCCCATTTGGAATGGCTGTATTTATCTCCTGCCTGTATCCCTACTGTATCTAGGAAGTAACTCACTTGCTTTTGATTTTACAGGCTCATAGGCAGAAGGGATTTGCCTTGTCTTGGATGAGACTTTGGACTATGGACTTTTGAGTTAATGCAGAAATGAGTTAAGATTCTGGGGGACTGTTGGGAAGGCGTAATTGGTTTTGAAATGTAAGGACATGAGATTTAGGAGGGGCCAGGGTGGAATGATATGGTTTGGCTGTTCCCCGACCCAAATCTCATCTTGAATTCCTACATGTTATGGGAGGGACCTGGTGAGAGGTAATTCAATCATGGGAGCAAGTCTTTCCAGTGCTGTCCTTGTGATAGTGAATAAGTCTCACAAGATCTGATGGTTCTAAAAATGGGAGTTTCCCTTCACAAACTCTCTTCTCTTATCTGCTGTCATGTGATATATTCCTTTCACCTTTTGCCATGATTGTGAGGCCTCCCCAGTCACATGGATTGCTAAGTCCAATAAACCTCTTTCTTTTGTAAATTGCCCAGTTTCAGCTATGTCTTTATCAGCAGCATGAACACAAACTAATACAGACCTATTATAAATCAGAAAAATAAAATATTTTATTTTATCTTTATTTATTCTTTCTCCAAAACTCTTCCTTTTGTTATGTAAATTGAAATTTCTGACTTATATTCTTTTTTTCAGAGAACTTCATTTTAGTTTTTTTTTTTTTTTTTTGCAGAGCAAAGAAATCTCCCAGATTTGGTTTATCTGACACAGTTTTATTTCTCTTTCCTATTTAAACCATAATTTTTCTGGATATCAAATTATAAATCGATAGGATTTTTTTTTTCACTACACTATTTAATAATAGTGACAAGCCCACTATAATTCTTATCCTTGTTCTTATTGAGTAAGGTGATTTCTTACTGCTTTCTAGCTACTTTCAAGAGTTTCTCCTTCTACTGTTTTGTTTTGTTTTATTTTGTTTGAATATGATGTGCTTAGTTGTAGATTTATAAAAATTGATCTAGTTGGTGTTCTCTAAGCTTCTTGAATCTATGGTTTGGTGTTTGTCATTAACTTTATAATATTTTTGGCCATTATAATCTTAAATATTTCTTTTGCTCAGTTCTTTCTTTATCTTCATTCAGCTTTTCCAATTATGTGTATAAAACGCCTTTATAGTAGTCCCAAAGTTCATGGACGTTCTAATCTGAACTTTCAAATTAATTTTTTTTGTTTTGTTTTTGCATTTCAGTTTGGAAAAATCAATTGAACTGCCATCTAATTTCACTGTGTCTCTCCTTGACTATGTCTATCCTACTGATGAGCTCATCAACATCATATCTTATTTCTGTTCCAGTTTCTTTTTCATTTCCAGCATTTTCTTTTGATTCTTTCTTAGAGTTTTCACTTCTCTTCATACATTACTCATCTGTTCCTGCATGTCATCTTAGTTTTTCCCTACTAACATATTAACTTATACAATAATTATATTTTATAATGCAATGTATAATTAATATGAATTAATATGTTAAATATGAATTCCTGGCGTAATCATTGAAAACCGGCATTATTCTTGAATCTAGTTCTGATGTTTGCCTTTTCTTTTCAAACTATGATTTTTCTTGCCTTTTAGTATGCCTTGTAGTTTTTGTTTAAACCAGAGAATGAATTTTTGACAAAAGTAACAGAGGTAAATTGGCCTTTAGTGAGAGGATTTATGTAAATCTGTCTAGGAGTTGGGCTGTATTTAATATTGCTGTACCTGTAGGTGCCAGAGGCTTCAAGTCTCCTGTGTCCTCAGTTTTCTCTCCCTTGTTGTCTGTGGGCTTCTCTAAGAAATCCTTAAACAGAGTCTGTATCAGGTATAATGGGTATAATGTAGCTTTTTCAGTGGTAATTTTAACTGTATAGTGGTGTTAAGGAATGAAGGGCATCCTATAATTTTACTATTAAGTCTGTCTTTTCACAGTGTGTGTCCCTGGTCTGTGGCATTCTCAAGTTCTTCTTGCCTTATCCGACTCTTAAATGAGACAGGAAGTTTAGTGGGATAGTTCAGGAAAATTCCCTCCCCAAGATAGGATATAGCTCTGGTAAAAGCTTTGTCCTGGAGATGAGGTTTTTGGTGTGGAGAATGCTCTGGACATATAGCATAAAGTTTATTCTTCCTACTTCCTGCCAGAGCCATGGGAGGATCTTTCTTGGATCTTCACCATGAGAACCTAGTGGGTTTCCAAAAGGCAAGTTGCTCAAATGTGGGAGAACATTAAAACTACTACCCACAGCTGGGCGTGGTGGCTTATGCTTGTAATCTCAGCACTTTGGGAGGCCGAGATGGGTGTATCATCACCTCAGGATTTCGAGACCAGCCTGGTCAACATGGTGAAACCCCACCTCTACAAAAAATTACAAAACTTAGCCGAGCGTGGAAGCGTGTGCCTGTAATCCCAGCTACTTGGGAGGCTGGAGGCAGGAGAATTGCTTGAACCTAGGAGGTGGAGGTTGCAGTGAGCTGAGATCGTGCCATTACACTCCAGTCTGGGTGACAGAGTGAGACTTTTGCTCAAAAATAAATAATGAAATAAATTAAATTAAATAAAGACTACTGCCTCTAATGTTCCCTCCCTCTCCAACTAGTTCACACCCACCATCCAGCAACTCATTAAAATTACAATGTAAGTGATCCCACCAGCTTATTGCTGTAGTGACTCGCCCTCCAGATAAGGTCTTGCCCCTGGGCCTTTGGATTTACCTGTTTCACTAGTTTTCAAGGGTGTGGTTTACCTTTGGGTCTCAATACTCTTTGGCTCCAAAGAAGTCATTGATTATCAACTTCATTTAATATTTTACTCTTTTGATCCAGTAGTAATGACTTTTAAGTCTTCACAGTTGAAGCTGAAACTGGAAGCCCCAC
The DNA here is from genome assembly GCF_001698545.2 of Rhinopithecus bieti. NCBI lineage: Eukaryota > Metazoa > Chordata > Mammalia > Primates > Cercopithecidae > Rhinopithecus > Rhinopithecus bieti. Next base: position 859,625 of record NW_016805527.1, on the reverse strand, counting down.
GATAGTATATACCATGGATACCACACTCAAAGAACTCTCCAAGTAACAGATTGAAAGTAATGAACAATTGATAATTACTATCGGTCTGTTGGCTTCATTTATTTTCCTTAATCCAATTTTATTTTACATTAGCTTTCTCAAAGTAAAAAGTATGTACTGTAATAATAATTTTTGAAATCAATTACATTATAAATAAAATAGGTGTGCACTAAATTAAATTAGAGAAACTGCACATATTCCAGCAGGTAGGGCAGGAAAATAAACAAGATCAGAATCATCAGGCAAAGGTTTCGAGAGGATGAGGAGAATTAAACTACAATAATGATATGGGTGAAATTTAGTAGAAAGAATATATGTTTTCGCAATAAAGAGAATAAGAAAGTTAAAAAACTATAATGTAAAAATCATATGACATTTTCATTAGATGGAAGGTGGCTCTCCTGACCAATGTTTTGCATGTGAATGTACAGGGTAAGATCAAAGACCAAGGGAAATGCTGTTTTAAGGTAATTAAAATTATGGTATCATTTTGGTTTGTGTTTTGATTAGAGAATTAGCAATTTAAACACTAGGCTGAGGGCAACAAGCATAAAATAATAGCAGGTAAGTCCAGGGAAGCATTTAAAAATTAACCTAAAGTCAGTTTTGCCAGTTCAAGGTCTACTGAGAAAGTGATATTTTTAACAAGTATAGATTAGACTATACATAAACCAGACTACAATCACATAACGTAATGTGATTATCTATCAAGAATGCAATGAAATATTCTATATGAGAAAAATGTGAGTGAAAAAAATCTAAATTAGTTGATTGTTCTAATGGGAGAAAAGTCTATAAAAATTGATGATTATCTGGAAAGCAGTGAGCAAAATATGCTGCTTTGAAGGTAAAGACCTGTTAATGAAAGCATTTATCAATGAAACATAAATATGAGATATCTATCCCATAGATTCTAATCTTGGATATGTTAAGACTGTAAATAGAAATATTTACCCTAATAATCAAGAATATGGTCAAAATATGTATGTATATAAATACATATGTATACATAATATGTATATATGTATATGTGTGTGCATATACGTAATGTGCAGTCGACTATTAATGTCCACAATAGCAAAGGCTAATTAATGTAATTATTAAATTTCTATTTTTATTGTGATGTCACAAGTAATTATTTAAAGTCCAAATTTGTAATTATTGCTCTTGGTAGATGAAACTGGAAGAAAGTCTAGTATGTCTTAGTGATTAAGTTTTCCAGTTTAGACAGCAAAATACATCACAATGTCTCTTATTTCTTGTCTTCCCTAGAGGCGCAACCTGGACATCTAGGTCATAGGGACTTGTTTTTGGTTCCTAAAATCACATCTCATCTTTTGTGAGCCAGCCTAGTTAGTTTCAACCTCCCCTTCTTCAGCAGCTTAATATGGCTAGACAAACCAGCCTCTTAATAACTAAAATGTTTGAGAATAAATGGAAAAAATATGAGGTACATTGACAGTACTCCAATATATACTTCATTTTTGTCTACTTTGATCTTCTTGTATTATATTTAGGGATATAAAAAAATCAGCTCATAATCTAGTAACACAATTATTTGTTTTCTCTGTTTAAATTACAACTGTAGTGAAGCCCTTACTTAAAATACATTCTATGTTCAGGTTGTTTTAAACATTTTAAAAGTGAAAAATTAACTCTTAAATCACTTTTTAAAATTATTTTTTAATATACAATGATCTAGGCCTTAGCTAAATTATAAGCAATGGGTAAGAAAAATATGTTAAAATAAATAAATTTATTTACAAAATTTAGAGGTTTTTTCCCAAGTTCTGAGTTCTCACTTAAAAGCATGAGATTTAATACAGTTGCTGTAATTTTTTTAAACATACATGTAATCCTAATTACTAATAATCTTAAAGCAAATAATCTAACTTCAAACAAATTACTAATCCTGATTCCAAAAAGAAAGTCATATACAATTTACTAAGATGTTTCACTGCTATGAACATTATTTATTATTCATTCCCGATATATAAGCAATCCCCTTTAGATTTTATGGTAATGAATGATGAGAAATACACTTACATATTGAAATTCACCTAATCATCTTTGCTATCTGACTTTGGCTCACTAGAAATCTTATAAAGCTTCTTCCAATCTCTGATAATTAGTTTTCATACACAAAATAACATTTTCTCTCTTGCTTGCAATCATGTCCCAGTCGGAGTCCCTGGATGTTTTGCTTTGACTGGCTGCTCTAGCACAATGAGTAAATATATTCAGGCTTTTGGGCAAAAAAAAAAATTATGACATTTATTATATTCAATTACAGATTAAAGTTAGCAACCTTTTTCATGTTTATATTTACAGTTCCAGATAAAGTGTAGGATCTTACTGAAAAGTTTTTACATTAGCTGTACATAATGACTTATTTATCAACTATATATATATGAAAGTTTAAATGAAAGTCTTCTTACATGAATGAGTATACATATGAGAAGTAATATAATGCTACGAATAATAACCTACATAAATAATTATTTTTGTTTATCCAAAATTTTACATCTTTCGTATTCTTTACGCTTCACAGCATACTTGAAAGTTAAGAAAAGTAGGAATGTGAATTTTACATTTACCCCCCTCATATGCAATTCTTCCTTTATCCATTTTGGCTGCCTCCTTTTAGTTCCCTATTGACAAAACTTAGTACCTTCTACAAGAAATTTATCCATACAAGCTTAACTATTTTTTTGTTTTTTTTTTTTTTTGTTTTTTATTAAGCAGAGTCTCACACTGTTCCCTAGGCTGGAGTGCAGTGCTGCGATCTTCACTCACTGCAGCCTCTACCTCCCAGGTTCAAGCAATTCTCCTGCCTCAGCCTCCCAAGTAGCTGGGATTGCAGGCGTGCACCACCACACTCGGCTAATTTTTTGTATTTTTAGTAGATAGTCTGTTGGTCAGACTGGTCTCAAACTCCTGACCTCAAATGATCCACCCGCCTGGCCTACCAAAGTGCTGGGGTTACAGGCCTTAGCCACCGCTCCCTGCCAAGCTTAACATTTTATTTTGTGAGTATAAAATCGTTGGGGCTGTGAGCAATTATTACCCTTGCAAAGTTCATGGGTGTTTTATTTTAAAAATCTATTATTTCTACTCCTTTCTTTGAGTCTGATGAAGTATTGCCAACCTCAGTTGTGTCACCCCTTATTTTTGCCACTCAGAGGCAAAAGTCAACCAAAGAAAAAAGCCAGCAACACTCTTGAGTCTCATTTCTGTCCTATGGAATTCAGACATGTACCCACAAATCAATTGCTCCCTGAAGAACAATTCTTCACAGGTCTGTATATTCTATGCCCAAACTTTCTATATTCCCAGATATTATGATATTCAGCATACAAAAGCTCTCTTCCTTAGACGATAACAGCATTTAATGGGACAAGAGAAACCACCTAAGCCATATGTCATATAACATTAAAGAAGCAGGCATGACATCAGTTATGTCATGCAGGTTTGTGCAGAAAGCTGCTTCCAGAATTGGGATTAGCAAGTAAGATGTTCCCTGCAATGATAGTATGTGGTGTCATGCTGAGGTAAAAGATCCGAAGGATATTAGGCAAGTGTGATTCCTTCACTTTCAATCATTTCCTCCAATTATATTTTTTAAAGATGTAACAACGTAGCCAATAAAACCGTTTAAGAATTATAGTCAGAATTGGAAAGGGTAGGCTGAAAGATGGATGAATCTGGGGCACCAAAACCTAAGCCTTGTTGAATAATCTTCCTGCTATCAAGTTCTTCATTAGCCTGGTGTCCAATTATTCTTTTTCAAATGCATCAGAGAGAGGGATGCATGTCACAAAACATTGAAAGTGGGAAGATAAATAGAGTTCATACTCATTAAACTGCACAACAATCTTAAACTCATTCAATTATAGTAAATAAAGTGAAATTATTATAGAAATGTAAACACTCTAAATTTTCCACTTATATTTTTTACCAAGGAAAAGTATAATTGCATAACCTTTACAGCTGCATCTAGGAGAAACATTAAGCTATATTGTTTCCAGGTTGTAATAGCTTTCATTATAGCGCTTGGTTTAAAACATAAACACATTGTACAGTTGTGTAAAATATTTTCTTTTATAATTTCTTATTCTGTAAGCTTAATTTTATTTTATTTTTTATATTTGTTTTACTTTTCAACTTTTTGTTAAAAACTAACACACAAACACACATTAGCCTAGGCCTGCACAGGGTCAGGCTCATTAATGTCACTGTCTTCCACCTCTACATCTTAACCCACTGAATGGTCTTCAGGGGCAATAACATGCATGGAGCTGTCATCTCCTATGCCAATAATGCCTTCTAGAAGACTTCCTGAAGAACCTTGCTGAGGGTGATTAACAGTTAATGTTTTTGTTGTTGTTGTTACATAGAAGGAGTGTACTCCAAAATAATGATAAAACTATAGTGCAGTATTTTTAAATACAGCAACCACTAACATAGTCATTTAATATCCTTATCAAGTATCATGGATTGTACTTTGTGCTTTTACTTTTATATGACTGGTAGCACAGTAGGTTTGCTTCCACCAACCTAAGTCATGCCCCACTGCTGTGTATGAGCTTTGCTGTCGAAAGAAATGTCTTTATGTGGTGTGACACTAATAACACATTTTAAAACTATATGTATCTTAAAAATCATTTTCGTAACATCATTCCCAATCTCATCACAAAGTCTTTGCAAATCAGAAAGCTGCCTAGCTCATGGTGGCAGACAGCTTTCTAAAAGTTTACTCTCTAGATGCTGAATTTGGCAACACAAACAAACAAACAAACAAAGCTGTCAGTGACTTTCCTTGAAGGAACAAGCTCACTTTTTCCAATTTTTGTGAAAATGTCTACCAATTAACCAAACTCATATAATGCAAGTTTGCCTCTCAGTCATTCTTTCCAGGGAAAAATGCTGTTTCATGAAAAAAGCGATTAATTCAACTCACAACTCAAACCATCCCCAGATGGCTTTTACTGGCAATGGTCCATCATCCTGCAAGTTGCAGAAGTGCTTATGTGAACTTCCTGTCTCATCTCACTGAATCTTAAAAATGTGTGCATGCAAAGTTGCAATTTAATAAAAATAACCATTTTACTGAATCATCAAGGGTATTTTAAAGTGGAACTGGCTCTATTTTTCATTCTACCATCATGTGGACATAAGGGGTGGCTTTGATTACAGTACAATTCCCGTAACTCATGCTCTTGAGCAAGCAGCCTCAGCACCGTGGCTTATGTTCCATCAGCGCGCATGTGCACACAGGGAAAAGGCACATAACACTCGATTACCATGAAACAGGCTTTTCATTTAAAGATCCTCTGGAAGTGTCTCGAAGACCCTGAGGGACTGTAAACTACACTTTGATAGCCATTTCCTTAAAGGAATGAAATAAAGAGAATTTGGAAATACAGAAGAAAATAAGCTGGAAAGGAGAAGATAAACGACCAGTTTCCAAACATACCAGAAGGAGCAATTTATTAACAAGGCTCTCAAAGCCAGCATGGAAGATGCAGAAGGGGATTGGTCTTCTGGTCAACATGTGCTGGTCTCTGACTGTTCCTGTGCCAAGCACACACCATGGCATACGAGAGCTGAGAATACCACTCAATTATTAAGTCATAATTATTATTTTTCAAATATGTGGAAAATCTAAAAAAAGATTTTAAAATGTTTTGAAAAATATTAAATTATTATACTTACATATTATAAAACCTTTTTATAGAATTATTATACATTCCTAGAATTTTTGAGTAAGAGTGGACTTTAGACATCAGATACCTCGGACTTCAGCACAACTCACTTTATAACTGGCAAAATTAAAGTTCGATACATTTCCCACTTCAACATCTTATAGCTTGTCAAAGGCAGAACCAGGTTGAATACTCCAATTTTTGGATTTCATGCTTCTTTCTATGTTTGCTGGAGTGAAAATTGTTACTTTCCCACCATATCATTTAGTTATACTTATACCTGATAGTAATAGAAAACCCCATCACACTGACTTAAACAGAGTTTTATTTTTCTTACATAATAAAGAATCCAAAGGTATGCATCTATAGAAGTTGTTTCAGGGGCTCAATGATACCAGTTTGACTTGATCTTGTTGACTTTCACTCTTGGTCAGAGGATGATTGCTACAAGAAGACCCTCAAGGAAAATTTGTAAATAGGATAAATCAGGACAAAAGGAGTGAAAACACCAAAACCTTTGCTTATAGTTTATCAAATAAGTTTGCCTGGGAGGAAGCGCATATTGTAAATTCTAGCCCCTATGGTAGAACCAGGCAAAGAAAGTGAGCTGGGTTTGATGTGGTGTGCATCTACCTACAGTATCTGTCTCTCCTACTCAGCAGCTAGTTTTATTTTGTAAGTTTTCCTCTATAGCCCCATTGTCTCAAGAGAAGTTGACCATTTTATTAAATCTATAAGTGTCCCTGATGGTCTGACAGTATTTTGTTCTCTTGTCTGAAGCAGGTTTAGTGACTCTGGCCTAAGCCAACCATCACATGACTATCCACTTTTACAAAGATTAAAATTCACATCGGCATTAAATTGTTTTCTTCTTTTTTTTTTTTAGTTTTTAGTTTTGGGGTACATGTGCAGGAAATGCAGGTTTGTTACTAGGTAAATGTATGCCATAGTGGTTTACTACACCTATCAACCCATCACTTAGGTATTAAGCCCAGCATGCATTCACCAGCCTTTCTAATACTCTCCCTCCCACCACCCTACCCTGCAGCAGGCCCCAGTATGTGTTGTTCCCCTCCCTATGTCCATGTGATCCCATCATCCAGCTCCCATGTATAAGTGAGAAAATGTGGTGTTTGGTGTTCTGTTCCTGAGTTAGTTTGTTGAGGGTAAAGGCTTCCAGTTTCATCCATGTCCCTTCAAAGGACATGATCTCATTCTTTTTTATGCCTGAATAATATTCCATGCTATATAATATTCCATGGTATTTATATTCCATGGCAATATTCCATAATATTCCGTGGTTAAAGAAAATGCTACCACATTTTCTTTGGTACCACATTTTCTTTAACCAGTCTATCATTGATGGACATTTGGGTTGATTTCATCCCCTTGCTATTGTGAATAGTGCTGCAACGAACATATGTGTTTATATATCTTTGTAATGTTATAATATATATTCTTTTTGGTATATACCCAGTAATGAGATTGCTGGGTCAAATGGTATTTCTTGTTCTAGCTCTTTGAGGAATCACCACATCTTCTTCCGCGATGTTTGAACTAATTTACGTTCCCACCAACAGTGTAAAAGCAATACTATTTCTCCACAACCTCACCACCATCTGTTGTTTATTGACTTTTTAATAAACGCCATTCTGACTGGCATGAGATGGCATCTCATTGTGGTTTTGATTTGCATTTGTCTAATGATCAGTGATCTTGAGCTTTTCTTCATATGTTCGTCAACTGCATCAAAGTCGTCTTTTGAGAAGACTTCATATTCTTTGCCTACTTTTTTTTTTTTTATTATACTTTAAGTTCTAGGGTACATGTGCATAATGTGCAGGTTGTACATAGTATACTTAGCATGCTGTGGCCTGCAGCCCACCAACCCTCAGGCTACCCCCAGCAATTCATCATAATGAGATAACTCACCAATGCAATCCTCCTCTCCCCTCCCCATGATAGCCCCCGTCGTGGATAATCCCCTCCGAGTCCAAGTGATCCTTGTTCAGTCCCACCTATGATGAGAAAAAAAACAATGCCGGTGTTTGGTTTCCTTCTTGTGATAGTTTGCTAAGAATGATGGTTCACCTACATCCCAGGTCCCACAAAGGACGAAACTCATCTTTTTATGGCGCATATGTATTCCATGCGGTATATGCCACATTTTCTAATCCAGTCTGTCCAAGATGGACATTTTGGTGACAAAAGTCTTTGCTATTGGAATAGTGCCGGCAATAAACATACGGTCATGGTCTTTTTTGGTAGTAAGAATAATTAAAACCTTTGGGATACCCCCAGTAAGGGGATGGCTGTCATATGGTCCATCTACAGTTCTAGATCCGCTTGAGGATTGCCATACCTGTCCATAATGGTTGAACTAGTTACAATCCCACCAACAGTGTAAACAGCGTTCCTATGTCCTCCACATCCCCTCCAACAACTGCTGTTTCTGACTCTTAAAGATGCCATTCTAAGTCGGGCAAGAATGGCCTCATTGGGTTTTGATTTGCATTCTCTCGATGGCGAGTGAAGGAGCATTTTTTCATGTGTCTGTTGGCTGTAGCAAGCCTTTTTAAGAAATGTCGTCATTCCTTTGCCCACCTTTTGATGGGGTGTCGTTTTTCTTTTGTATATTCTGTTTGAGTTCTTTGTAGATTCGGATTTTATTAGCCCTTTGTCAGATGAGAGGATTGCAAAAATTTCTCCCATTCCTGTAGGTGGCGTCTCCCACTCGATGGAGTTCTTTGCTGTGCAAAGCCTTAAGTTCAATTAATCCCATTTGTCAATTGGGCTTGCTGGCTGGGCTTTGTGTTTTAGACAGGAAGTCTTGCCCAGTGCTATGTCCCCCGAATGGTACACCTAGATCATTCTCTAGGTTTTTATGATGAGGTCTAACATTTAAGTCTCTAAACCATCTTGAATTAAATCTCATATAGGGTAACGCAAAGGATCCATCCAGTGTCAGCTTTCTACTTATGGCTAGCCAGTTTTCCCAGCACCATTTATTAAATAGGGAATCCTTTCCCCATTTCTTGTTTCTCTCAGGTTTGTCAAAGATCAGATGGCTGTAGATGTGTGGTATTATTTCTGAGGACTCTGTTCTGTTCCATTGGTCTATATCTCTGTTTTGGTACCGGTACCATGCTGTTTTGGTTACTGTAGCCTTGTAGTACAGTAACTACAAGGCTACAAAATCTTTGCCTACTTTTTAACGGGATTTTTTTTTCTTGCAAATTTTTTTGAGTTCCTTGAAGATACTGGGTATTAGACGTTTGTTGGATGGATAGGTTGTGAAGATTTTATCCCAATCTGTTGGTTGCCTGTTCACTCTGATGATCGTTTCTTTTGCTGTACAGAAGTTCTTTAGTTTAATTAGATCCCATTTGTCAATTTTTGCTTTTGTTGAAATTGCTTTTGGCAATTTCATCATGAGGATTTTACCAGTCTTCCTCCAATACCTATCAAGGTATTTTTCTGTACCTTCATGAAAATGAACTCCCTCTGCTTTGAACCTACCATGAGAGTCAGTCATTATTTCTTTGCATGGATTCAGGCTAATTGGTCAATATCTTTATTTGCCACTTTCTGAGACTAAAATTGTATTTGGAGAAGAGTAGAACTGGGACAATTGTGTGATAAATCAGCAAAACATTATAAATCCCTGCCTTTTCATGTCCTACATTGAAACATTATGGTTATATAAGCTATCTCCTTTATTTTAAGCTAACTTGAATTTTCTATTACTTGTGGTTAAACACACCTATCTGACACATTAAGAGGCACAATTAGAAAAAATAATGGATACAAATAATTGAAGTTTCTATTCAAAATAAAAATGCTAAGAACCCAGTATGTAAAGCAATATCTAGATTCCAGAGGGGATCACCACAAGATACCAACATTTTTTGGGGGGGATCTTATTTTAGTATGTAGATAAGAGTATAAATTATTAAAGAAGATAAAAACACAAACTATAAGGTAACCAAGATTGTTTTTAGGGTCAATAAAATGAAGGAGCAATGAAAATTGTGAGGACTATTTATAATGAGGCAGTATTTGCATATAAATTCTGAGTAGACTATTGTCAGATACAGCTGGATTGAAGAAGAAAGCCCATTCTAGTAGAAAAAAAAACAGCCAGCAAAGGCATGAGGACCACCGATATGGGAGCTTATTTGTGGAGTAGCCACTATTCAATTTTTCAGAAGTTTAGGGCACATGAGGAAAAGTAAGAATTTATAACTTAAAATTAAAGAATTCAATAAATTGTAAGGCAGCCTTGGAAGCTTTTGAATAAGGGAGCTTTGATTTGAGAATACCGCTCTGACAGTAATATTTGGGATAATCTGGAGAGGAGGAGTTCAGGAGACTATTTCCATATTGCAGGTGAAAGTTAACATGATTATAGGAAACCAGGTTGATTTCTGATCCAGTGTGCTTTCCACTTATTCACACAGCCACAAAATCCATATGCAAAGCAAGGGACTTCCAAGAGGTTGAGGCTCTGTTGTCTATAAAACTGTATGCTAGGATGTGTGTGTGTGTGTGTGTGTGTGTGTGTGTGTTTTAGCTGCAAGTAATAAAATGGACTCTGCTTACTGCAAGATGAGTTGACCGCATGGGGCATTTGAGTATGTCAGAGAATCAAATGGATAGTTGCAAAATTGCACATCACCAATGGGAGGAACCTGGACTACTCTGGAATGTTGACCAACGTCCGTATCCCTCTGATGTTCAGCCATCAGAGGAAACATCACCTATATCTTATTCTAATCATTCTCTTCTCAAGATTCAGATTTTTCGTAGAGTATATCTGTCCTTCCTCACTGGATTCCATAGCCCTGTGAGAGCATTGGCAGCAAGTTAATGTTATCAAAACAAAGTGGGACAGAGAGGAACAAAGTAGTCAGATGAAAACAGTATTTGTGGTACATTCCTTTCCTAAGAAAGTAAGTCATTTGAGAAGAGATATATTTACACTTTATTCCAGATACTGCCAGAACTTATTGGAACCTCAGCACAAAGTAATGCACAAGACAACAGACAATATCAATATCAAATATTCCTGAGCTACAAAGTGAACAAAATAGAAATGATTTAACATTGTTTTTTCAAGGACAATGACATAATTTTTCAAAACCAAACATAATTCTTTTTTTTTTAATTCTTCTCTCCTCATGTTTAAAATAGTGTGCTTTAAATATAAAGTTATGTACTAACATAAATCACCATGCCACTCCCCATTTGTCAAAAATACACTATGTAGCAGGAGGTTTAGAAAAAATGTAGTTTTAGTCATTTCTGAAATAACCAGAGACCAAAGGACAATTTATGTATATATAAAACTTGGACATTTTATAAGTGCATCTGCCAAATTTTAAAGATGTAGGATTGGAAGGCACTTGCGTTCCAATTTTATTTCCACAAAAATATATTCAGCTGGATGCAGTGGCTCTTTGAGAGGCCGAGGCAGGCGGATCACGAGGTCAGAGGGTGGAGAACATCTTGGCTAACATGATGGTGAGACCCTGTCTCTACAAAAATGCAAAAAAATTAGCCAGGCGGGGTGGCATGCACCTGTGGTCCCAGCTATGTGGGAGGTTGAGGCAGGAGAATCACTTGAACCCGGGAGGCGGAGATTGCAGTGAGCCGAGATCGCACCACTGCACTCCAGCCTGGGCGAAAGAGGGAGACTCTGTCTCAAAAAAAAAAAAAAAAAAAAAAAAAAAAAAAAAAAAGAAAAGAAAAATCACATAGCACATTGATATTGAATCAACATGTATTCTAAGGCAATATTTTAAAAAATTAAAGGAGTTCCTGACCTCAGTGTATACTAGGGAGTTCCGTTACAACCTTTACGTGTAATGCAAATTTGCTTATGCATTTTTGGGATCTACAGCAGAAAATAATATTTATGACTATTGTTAGTAGAAATCATAACTTTCAATTAAAACAATTAATGGTGTTAATACACACAGGTTTTGCGGTTGAATTGTGCTCCCTGCCCCACCCACCCATTATATTGAAGCCCTTTCCTCAGTGCCTCCTCAAACATCCTCAGTGCCTCAGAATGTGATGTTATTTGGAGATAGGTTCATTACAGAGGTAATAAAAAGAGGCCGTTAGTGTCGGCCTTAATCCAATATGACTGATGTCCTTATAAAAAGGGAAAATTTAGACACAGAAAAGAGATACGCAGAGAGAAGATGATGTGGAAACATAGAGAGTGCTCTGTGTAAACAGGATTGCAATGATGCATCTACTAGCCGAGGAATGCCAAAGACCTCCAGCAAACGCCCAGAACCTGGAAAGGGGCAAAGTATATATATCCCAGGCAGGTTTCACAGGAAATGTGGCCCTCGTCAAATGTTGATTGTAGACATCCAGACTCCAGACAGTGGGAAAATACACTTCTGTTGCTTTAAGCCTTGCAGTCTGTTGATACTTTGTTCCAGCCTTATGAAACTAGTGGGTAGCATATTTGGAAAGCCAATATTCCTGTATGCTGGCCATGTTAGTATAATGAAGAACAAACCGAATTGATTCAACATGTCTTTTAATTGTATCTTGTGAACTGATTTTTATTTTCTACGTTGCTAACCTTGACCATCTTGTTATTCATCATTTGCTGAAACAAAAAGCAAGCCTAGAATATCAGGAACACATTTATTTCTCTATTGCAGTCCTGCAGGTTAGAATCAGCTGATCTTTGCTGGGCTCAACTCAACTCAATTGACTCTGTTTTAGACTTGCTCTCCATTTTTCTCATTCCAAAACACAAACTAAAATATGTAGATACTCCCTTGAGACATGCTTTTTTTTTATAGTACATGAAAAAGATATGGATAGAAACATCTTCTACCTTGTAGAAATTCTGATCTGAACGGCAAGTTTTACCCTCATTAAATTGCATGGGAAAATCTCAACACCCATGGCATGGAGATAAATATCTCCACAGCTTACTCAGAGGCACTGTCAGTGCTTGGGGATATGATTCTGTTATGTAGAGAGATAAGAATTATTGGAAACAATATTCCAATTCACCTACTTGGTCAGGAATATATACTTTCCTCAGATACACAAAATATTCTCAACTCCTTACCAAGATAACCCAAGGTGCTTTGGACATCAGACACAGTCAAAATAGCATGATCTACATCCTATTCAAATCTGGCTCCCATTGTTGCAAATGACTGGAGTATGTTATCTGTTTGCCACAACCCAGTTTAATGGAAGAAAATGAACATGCCCATTCAAGATGGGGAGAACTGAAGGCAAAAGCCGTCCCTGATACATAGGTGTTCAGAAATATCACTGAGAAAAATGTTATGAGGGCCTGGTACTTTGTGAATAAAGAATATATATTGATCAAACACTGGTTTTATGTCAGGGACCTCATGAATCCTAATCTCGTGTACTCTGAATTATTACTCTCTTTCTGTGAGGTTCCGTTTTTTTCCATTTCCTTCTTTTCTACATCTAAATGAGTGATGGAAAAAACATATGTTATAAGGTGAGAAGGTGAGAAACCTTATCAGTTATTTTTTTATCCTGTAAAAAGTTGGAACCGCTGCCAGGCACAGTGGCTCAGGCCTGCAATCCTAACACTTTGGGAGGCAGAGGCTGCCAGATCACTTGAGGGCAGGAGTTCCAGACCAACCTGGCCATAACAGCGAAACCCCATCTCTATTGAAAATACAAAAATTAGCTGAGTATGGTGGTATATGCCTGTACTCTCAGCTACTAGGAAGACTGAGGCAAGAGAATCACTTGAACCCGGGAGGCGGAGGTTGCAGTGAGCCGTGAGCACACCACTGCACTCCAGCCTGGGCAATAGACCAAGACTCCGTCTCAAAAAAAAAAAAAATGTTGAAGCCAAAGCTGATTTTAGATATCAGTCACCAACAGCTATCATCTCTTCTAGTCCAGGCTGGGATTGCGTGTGTGTGTGTGTGTGTGTGTGTGTGTGTGTATTTGATTATAGTAAGTTTTGAAATTGGGACATATGAGTTTTCCTTATAAAAATAAATGTGGAGCACTGATCTTAATTCAGCAATCTTGCTATTTTTTATTTCAAATAATATATCAATAGATGTATTTTTTAACATATACAATAAAACTATCTGAAAATGTTAATTAGGTGTGTTTATGTTTTTGTTTTCACTTATTTGCTGATCTTTCAGTGCATGTCCTTTCTAGATTAAAGGCAAATTTCATTCCTAATTTGCTAAGCTGTTAAATTTTATAATATATATTGAATATTATGAAGTGGTTTTACCACATCTATTGACATTATAATAAAAATTTTGCCTTTTACTCTTTTAATATGGGAATTATACTGACCAATTTTTAAATGCTAACATAAACATGCTTCATTGCACAAACACACCTTGGTTGTGACGTACAAGACTGTTTCTATATTGGAAGCTTACCATCTGGTAATACTTTGTTTAGCATTGTTGCATCTCTGTTTTTGAGCTTCTCCCTTGACTTTCTTGTAACATTCTTGTCATGTTTTGGTATAAAAAATACTAGCCTCATGCAAGCAATTGGAATGTTCCTCTTTTCCTTAATATGTGGCAAAATTTTGCAAAATATAAATCTTATTTCCTATATTAGTAGATACAAATGTATGAGCATTCACTTTTAAGGGATGGAATTTTCCACATTTTAAAAGTTTAGTTTATCCTTTTAATGATTAATCCTTTGAAATCCAGTTAGCAAATTGTTTTTTTTCAAGTTTCATGTTAAGGAAGTAAGAAATAATAAGACAACACTATTGACTTGTTTACGAACTGAAACTGATTGAGATAGCAATTATTCAGGATCATCTGAATAATTTGTTTCTAACAGTTTTCATAATAAGTAATTGCCAGGTGACAGATGTAGAGCAGCATGTTTGAGCACTATTTTATTTAGAAAGTAACATACAATGGGTTGGTCTTAAACTCAGGGAAGAGGGTATATATCTTCAAGTGGAGAGCTTTGATTGAGCTGGGCCTCTCTGTATTGACACAGTTATATTTTAAACAACATCAAGGAATTCTAAATAGCCATTCGTGATCTGTGTATACTGATCTTAAGCAGTTCTAACTTACTTGGCATAAATCTGCATGGGATATTATTACCACAGCAAGGCTTATCTAGATGGAATAATTGATTGCCATAGCAACATCATCCACATATGATAGTTGCAATGAAAGGGATAGTAGGAAGAATGAGAAAGACTGCCAAACGTTTTTTTAGCATTAAATATATATATATAACAATGGAATGAGGTGATGTTTTCACAAAATCCAATTACTTTTTCTTATTAAAAAGGCTTCATTGTCATTGTAGGCATCTATAACTCAAGCATATAGGAATATTTGTGTCTTGTGTGTTATTTAGAGTGCATAAATTAGGAGACATCAACACACACATGCACACACACACACACACATACACACATTTGTTTCTAAGAAGTTTCCAAACCCTGTATTTTATGCTTAAGAACAAAAGAAACTAACATACTGGTGGAAATTTCTGTAAATTACAGGGAAAAACATTTGTAAACTGGATCCATCCAGAAACACCATAAACACAAATATACACTTTAAAAACATTAAGGGGCATTAATGTATTTCATTAGTAAACATGCTGGTAAATGGGAACTACAACTTGAACCATGGTCACCTCCTATACTAAAATTGGTAGAGCATCACTCCACCACGTTTCCCAAAGACTTGACAATGGTTTCAAATTGAAAAGAAGCACTCCAGAATTTGTGGATAGTAGGTTTATAAAACTGTTTAATACTATGTTAGAAATGAGAAGGAAACTTTTGATGCAATCATATTATATAAGTAATCAATTTTTTCATGTTTCAACAATCACTGGGTGTAATAGTTTATTATCTATTTAGCTTCTAATTTTACATTCATTCAACACATCTGAATTTTGCACTTACTTTTTGTTCAGTACCTTTCCTTCTGTTTTAAAAGTAAAAGAACATATACATATATATACAAAACAACAACAACAAAAATCTTTATTTAGTATTCCTTTATTGAATAATTATATGGAATACAAAATTGGATCTAACATGACTAAAAAAGGTACCACAGTTGTAGGATATTACATATACCTTTTGTAGGATCTGATGTGTTAAAAATTGTATTATTAAAATAATCTATACCTATTTTTACCAAATTATTTATCCTCCAGAAAACATGAAACTTCAACAGAACATACCTAATTTTAGATGCAAAAAAATTTCCTTTCAAAAAACACTCTAAATATATCATGAAGAAACACATACTGAAATTAAAGAATTTATGAATTATTATTAGTAATTTACTTGAGTATTTTAGAAGCGAATACAGTTTATTTAAATTAACATTGAAAGTGGCAATAAATGAATTTAATTATTCAACTAAAAGAAAATTGTACATAGTAGAAAAAGTTGTTTTAATTCAGTATACTAAAGGTAACAGCAAGTATATATCTGGATCCAGACAAAAATTCTGTTTAGATATTTTTCTAAAGAATATTATCAAAAATAGTGTTCTCTGATGGTAATTTGTATTTCTGTGGGGTTGGTGGTGATATCCCCTTTATCATTTTTTATTGCATTTATTTGATTTTTCTCTCTTTTCTTCTTTATTAGTCTTGCTAACGGTCTATCAATTTTGTTGATCTTTTCAAAAAATCAGTTCCTGGATACATTGATTTTTTGGAGGGTTTTTTGTGTCTCTATCTCCTTCAGTTCTGCTCTGATCTTAGTTATTTCTTGCCTTCTGCTAGCTTATGAATGTGTTTGCTCTTGCTTCTCTAGTTCTTTTAATTGTGATGCTAGGGTGTCAATTTTAGATCTTTCCTGCACCTCTACGCAAATAAACTAGAAAACCTAGAAGAAATGAATAATTTCCTGAAACCTTACACTCTCCCAAGACTAAACCAGGAAGTTGAATCCCTGAATAGACCAATAACAGGCTCTGAAATTGGGGCAATAATAAATAGCCTACCAACCAAAAACAGTCCAGGACCAGACGGATTCACAGCCGAATTCTACCAGAGGCACAGGAGGAACTGGTACCATTTCTTCTGAAATTATTCCAATCAATAGAGAAAGAGGGAATTCTCCCTAACTCGTTTTATGAGGGTAACATCATCCTGATACCAAAGCCTGGCAGAGACACAACAACAACAACAAAAAAAACAGAGTTTTAGACCAATATCCCTGATGAACATTGATGCAAAAATCCTCAATCAAATACTGGCAAAAAGAATCTAGCAGCACATCAAAAAGCTTATCCACCATGATCAAGTGGGCTTCATCCCTGGGATGCAAGGTTGGTTCAACATATGCAAATCAATAAACGTAATCCAGCATATGAAGAGAACCAAAGACAAAAACTACATGATTATCTCAATAGATGCAGAAAAGGCCTTTGACAAAATTCAACAGCCTTCATGCTAAAAACTCTCAATAAATTCAGTTGATGGAATGTATCTCAAAATAACAAGAGCTATTTACGACAAACCCACAGCCAATATCATACTGAATGGGCAAAAACTGGAAGCATTCCCTTTGAAAACTGACACAAGACAGGGATGCCCTCTCTCACCACTCCTATTCAACATAGTGTTGGAAGTTCTGGCCAGGGCAATCAGGCAAGAGAAAGAAACAAAGGGTATTCAGTTAGGAAAAGAAGAAGCCAAATTGTCCCTGTTTGCAGATGACATGATTGTATATTTAGAAAACCTCATCATCTCAGCCCAAAATTTCCCTAAGCTGATAAGCAACTTCAGCAAAG
>NW_016805527.1:808952-840733 GCF_001698545.2 Rhinopithecus bieti | reverse complement strand
GTTCAACCATTGTGGAAAACAGTATGGCGATTCCTCAAGGATCTAGAACTAGAAATACCATATGACCCAGCCATCCCATTACTGGGTATATACCCAAAGGATTATAAATCATGCTGCTATAAAGACACATGCACACATATGTTTATTGTGGCACTATTCACAATAGCAAAGACTTGGAATCAACCCAAATGTCCATCAGTGACAGACTGGATTAAGAAAATGTGGCACATATACACCATGGAATAGTATGCAGCCATAAAAAAGGATGAATTTGTGTCCTTTGTAAGGACATGGATGCATCAGGAAACCATGATTCTCAGCAAACTATCGCAAGAACAGAAAACCAAACACCGCACATTATCACTCACAGGTGGGAATTGAACAATGAGATCACTTGAACTCTGGAAGGGGAACATCACACACCAGGTCCTATTATGGGGAGAGGATGGGGGGAGGAATGGCATTAGGAGTTATACCTGATGTAAATGACGAGTTGATGGGTACTGATGAGTTGATGGGTGCAGCACACCAACATGGCACAAGTATACATATGTAACAAACCTGCACATTGTGCACATGTACCCTAGAACTTAAAGTATAATATAAAAAAAAAGAAAATTGTTAAATAAATGGGCCTTTGTCATTTTAAGACAAAATTAAGATTGATAAAGGATTTTATGAGGACATTTACAGTCAAAATTTTTAAGCTCCCTCTCTTCTAGAAATAGAACTATATTAATCACTATGCATATTAAGGTAAAAAATAGCTTCTTTTATGTAGAGAGTATGGCAACTGATTTGAGAGATTGCCACCAATATACTCCTACTGAGACTAATATATTTTAGTTATTTTCTATAGAACAACATTGAAAACGATTGAAATCTGTTGTAGCCTAGCAACAACAGAATAGAATATTGCAGTTAATCAGAGAGAAGAAAATAATACTTTCTATGTAATTATCTAGTAATGACAGAAGTAGGGCAGAGGAAATTATTATGTGTCATGTAATGCTCTTTTGAATAAATGTTAAAACAGATAAAATTTACTTTACTATAAAATGTGAATTATGAGACTACATATTGAATAGAGTTGTTTTAATTAAATTTCATTATTCTTATCTTTTCTCATCTCTCAATTCCCAATTACTAAAAATGCACAAAGCAACAGGGCATAATGTAATAATTTTAATCCAACTGACTAAGCTACCCTCAATTAAGTTATACAAAATTTGGCACTTAGAAATTATTCACCTATTTACCTTGATACAGTCCTGAACAAATATAACTATGGCAAGAGTGGTATAAATTTATTGCAGAAGAAGTTAAATTTGGAGGATAATTAATAATTAAAATATTAAAATATTGTGACAAGATATTTTTATTTATTACACATAGAAAATATAAGAATTTATTTAAGAAGAATAAATAATTTATTCTTTATTTATATAAGAAGAATAAAGACTGCTTCACCAAATATCCTTGGCTCATACATCAGAAAATTCAACTATACAGATAGTAATTTAGTTGTTCAGTGAACAAATTGAAACATCCTACATTCAATAAAAGTTTCCCTGAATTCAAGTCTAGTGGTTTATTATATGTAGTGCATTTTGTCTTTTTCACCTCTTTTCAATTACCTTAGATAGAACATTGAGTAGTACCATGAAGGTGGAAATAGTATATGAGATACACAGTTCAGTGGCTCTTACCTCAGGTTGTGATCACAGACTCCCTTATGGAATGCATTGAATCACAACTGATTCACATAGCAAATGTGAGAATTGAATCACATAGCAAAAACTATGCTCAGAAATAGATGTATCAAATGTGATTAACATAAGAATGTCACTCTTTGTTTAATGTAATAATTTACTATGACTTAATGAGAGTTTTCAAGTGAATCAAATTATGTAATAATCATAACTACTTACAATAATAGAAAATAAAGCTAAGAATTTGCAAACAAAGTTAAAACAAAATTAATTCAACTTCAACTTTTCGTCTATGAGAGTAATTGGTTGGTACTAGACTTACCATATTTCCTTGAATAGCTGTTAAACTGGGGGCAAAGAAGGTGAGGCAACATTTTCAGAAACTATGGAAATAGCTGTAAGAGGGTCGTCATCCTTGAGAGAAAGGAAATACAGAAAAAACACCCAATACATGCAGGCACTCTGCCCAAGAATAATGTTCCTATTGCAGACAGAGAGGAGGGCTAGATCCACATGTGGACAGCCACGGCTGCTGGAACCACTGAGTGGGAGAGAGGACCAGCTCCATGGCCCATGAGCTGTGCAGTCATGCAAACCCCACACTCAGAAGGGCTCACATTTAGTCCAGTCCTCTACTGCTACAGTCTTGAAATTCTCAACACCTTCATCTTTGAACTTGGGTTTCACAATTGAGTCCCAATGGGACCATAGTGCATGTATGTGAGGCGAGGTGAAACTTGCACATGCATGTCTGGTATTCCTTGCTGCACCACTCACAGAGTGTTTGCGGTGGAATACAGAATTCCAGTTAGCTCAGAAGGCGTGGTGTTCAATGGAATCCCAGGGAATGCACCGTCAGCCTGTCACATCTGTGACTGAGTAGGTGGCAACTGTGGGAGTTCATGTTTTCCGTTCCAACTAGGGCCTGCTTCAAACACAAAAAGAAGGCAATGACGTTGTAAGGAACCCTATCATATCCCTTTTTACTCATCTTACCTCCACGTTTAACCAAACACTCATACTGAAAATGATGACATGAAAGGAAATGGAAAGGTGGGTCACTTTGTAACCTTCTCCTTTCGATTGTTTCTAACCAATCAGTAAGCCTAAGGTCAAGAGTGCTGACAGAAATGCAGATATCAGTAAATTAAATGTTCTACAAAGCTGAGTTTGTTTTTTGCAATGTTTCCATAGTTGGTAAGAATGAAACACATATATGTGTATGAGCTATAGAATGCAAATTGTGTGATTTTGATGATTTTACATATGAGTTAAATGTAAATGTCTTTATGTCTGCTTTTTAAAAAGTGACTTTTCACAATATAAAGGTGAATAATGAAATAAATGATAATAGCTACATTTTGAGATATGTTAGATAGCAAATTAAAACTCTGACGAATCCAGAGACTAGAAATCATTGAAGAAAGTAAAAAGCTTGTGTTTTACTATCTTCAGTGATATTTTCTTCCTGTTTTTAAATAGGGGTGTGTATCATTTTGCACCAAACCCCACAGTTATTTAGTTGGCCAGACTAGTAGGAGAGGAAAAGCAAAGAGATTAGAAGGAGAGACTGCCAGAAGGGCTGAAAATTGAGCTGCAAATACACAGAATGTGATGTCATGAGGCATAGCAGAGAACAATTTTCTGTGGCTTAGAGAGGAACATGAAGCAAAATACTAAGAAACATTAGGTTCTGGCATAGTAAGGGGATACTAAGAACAAAGACATCTTGTTAACATTGCTGGCATTTGTGAGACACATGAAAAGCCAGACTACAGGATTTACTCTGTAGGAGCAAATGCTATTCCTTTATATAATAAAAGCAAAGGAGAAGGTAAGAGTTCCAAACTTATTTTATCAGATCATAACATAGCCCAGATACCAAAACATGAAAAAGAAAAATTACACACTAATAATATCTTTTATGAGCATAAATATATAAGTGCTCAACAAAGAATTAACAAATATGGCAAAATCAAAGCAATAGTAATAATATATCACAACCCATTAAAATTTCTGCCAAGAATATAACTAGCTTAACATTAAAATATCAATAAATTAATGTTTATCAAATTGGAGAGAATAAAGAAAAAAAATTATATGATCATCTGGATACACAAAGAGCAAGCATTTGATAAAATTCAACATCCATTCATGAAAAAATATTCTCAGAATATTAGATGTCAAAGGGAAGTTATTCTACCTGATAAAAAAAAAAAAAATCCTAAAAAAAATACTTCTAACTAACATCATGATAAATTAAATAATCTATTGAAAGTTTTCCTTCTAAATACAATAAAACAAGGATATCTGCTCTCACCACTCCCATTAAACATTGTTTGGAGAATCTCAAACACTGTTTGAGAACTTAACAAAAGGCATAAGATACAGAAAGTGAAGATTAAACTGTTTGTATTCATATATGATATGACTTTCTATTAAATCCTAAAGAATATAAAAAACCTTACTGGAATTACCAATAACTTAAGCAAGTTTAAAAGGTAGAAAATGATACATAAAAATTAACTGTATTTCTGTACGCAGTTGACCCTTGAACAAGGCAAGGGTTATGGATGGTGACCTCCACATAGTCAAAAATTTACCTATAACTTTTGACTCCCCCAAAACTTAACTACCAGTAACCTGCTGTTGGCCAGAAACATTACCGATAATATAAACAATCGATTAACATGTATTTTGCATATTATACATACTATATTCTTACAATAAAGTAAGCAAGAGGAAATAAAATGTTATTAAGAAAATCCTCAGGAAGAGAAAATATATTTACTGTTCATTAAGTGAAAGTTAATCATCATAAATGTTCTTCATCCTCATCAACTTCACATTGAGTAGGCTAAGGAGGAGGAGGAAGAGAGGGGTTGGTTTTATTGTCTCAGGGGTGGCAGAGTCAGAATAAAATTCATGTGCAAGTGGAGTTGCATGGTTCAAACTCATGTTGTTCAAGGGTCAACTGTACTAGCCACATTAAAATAGAAAACAAAATTTGCTGAAATAAGCTGATGATCTACTTAAATATAACCAAGATCATTAAAAATGTATATAAGAAACTAAAATAACTAGAATACTTTGAAATTCTAAAAAGAAAACAATTTGGAAAAATATCTCTCTATCCAATTTCAAGATGTAACATGTAGCTTTATTTACTATAATAAATAATACTATGAACTATGTGGTGGGACTGACACATTAGTCAATGAAAAGAATAGAGCATAGAGAATAAAGTATGTGGAAATAGCCCCACACTAGTATGACCAACATATAACTAAGATACAAAAGCACTAAAGTAGATGAAATACTCTTTCAATAAATGATGCTATAATCAGGCAAAAATAGAACCTGGGCTTAAACTACATAGCATCCTCAAATAATAACTCAAGACAGACTATGGACTTAAATTACAAAGATAAAACTCTAGAAGTCTTTTTAAAAGAAGAAAACTAGATAAGGACTTAGGACTCGATAATGAGTACTTATTTTGGCAAAAAAAAAAAAAATAAACTGGACATAATTAATATTAAAATTTTGTTCTACAAACTGCCCTGTTAAAAAGCTAAAAAGACAAGCAGCAGCCTGGGAGAAAATATTTTCAAACCATGTATCTGAGAAAGGATTTATATCTATAGTTCATAAAGAGCTCTTGCAACTCAAGCCAAAAGACAACTAGAAATGAATTAACTAGAAATGAATAGAACATTTCACCAAAGAGAATATATGGATGGGAAATAAGCACATGAAAAAATATTCAACATTACTAGGCATTAGGCGATTGAAAATATGGACCACTGTATTGTATCATTAGACACCCATTAGAACAGATACGATAAAAATGAATGGCAATACCAAGGGCTGGCAAGGTGATGTGAAAAAAATGAGTCACTGATACACTGCTGATAGGTATGTAAAACAGTGTGGCCACTTTGAAAAATGGTTTGGTCAGCTTTGTTTGCTTGTTTGTTTTATGAATATTGACCTCACACTTGTCATACAACCCAGAAATATCATACCTGGAAATTTATTCTATGAAAATGAAGATGTATGTGCACACAAAACTTTATACAATTGTTCCTAGTAGTTTTATTTTTAATAGTGAAAAGCTTGAAACAAGTAAAATGTCTTTATTACATGAATAGTTAAATTTGATAGCTTTTAGGGGCATTATGCTGAATAATCAACAACAACAAAACCCAAAGTGTGCATACCACTGACCTAACTGTATGATACCACTGAAATAACATTCTCAAAATGACAAAATTAGAGAGATGCTTCACATTATCTCAGTCCAAAAGCTTCTTAAGCTGTTAAGCAACTTCAGCAAAGTCTCAGCACACAAAATAAATGTGAAAAAACCACAAGCATTCCTATACATCAATAATGGGCAACCAGAGAGCCAAATCATGAATGAACTTCCATTCACAATAACTACAAAGAGAATAAATACCTAGGAATTCAACTAACAAGGGAAGTGGAGGACCTTTTCGAAGCGATCTACAAACCACAGCTCAAGGAAACAAGAGAAGACACAAACAAATGGAAAAAAAATCCATGCTCATGGATAGGAAGAGTCAATTTCAGTATAGGAAATCAGAATCAATATTAGGATAAGATAACATGGATAAAAATAATCAATGTCATGAAAATGGCCATACTGCACCTGTATCCCTAGAACTTAAAATACAATTAAATTAAATTAAAAGAAAAGAAAAAAACACAATAACCAAAATGAGAAGCTCGGGAGGTTGGTTCAGGAACATAATGAATGAGATAGAGGAATGAATCAATGAACTGAAAGATGGAGCAATAGATATTACCCAATCTGAACAACAAAGAGAACATACACTTCAAAATAAACAAACATAAAGACAGAACAACAGGCACTTATAAAACTGTAACTGAAGATAAAACCTTTGCGTCTTTGGAGTCACAGGAGAGGAGAAAGACGGCAGGAATGAAAAATGATGATAAAATGATGACTGAAAACTCCACAAATTTGACAAGTGACATAAACATGAAGATTCACGTGACTGCATGAATCCCAGAGGAAAATCCCAAAGAAACCTACCCAGTAAGATATATTGAAGTCAAATTTCTGGAAAGTGAAGAAGACAACAACAACAACAACAACAACAACAACAACAACAACAGAAAAAAAAAAACTTGGAAGCAGCCAGAGAGAAACGGCACATTACATATAGGAGAAAAACAGTTCAAATGACGGTGGATCTTTTATCAAGAAATTAGACATCTAGAAGAAAACTTAAGGAATAATTTTCAAGTACTGAAAAGAAAGAAGCAAGAATCCTATACCTAGTGGGAAAAAATATTCTTCAGAATTAAAAAAAGAATCAAGGGATGAAGGAAATCTAAAGCTAGCATTGTTAATAAACCTTCTCTAAAACAAAGGCTGAAACAGAGTGGTTTTTTTTTTTTTTTTTTTTTTGAGACGGCGTCTCCCTCTGTCACCGAGGCTGGAGTGCAGTGGCGCAGTCTCTGCTCACTGCAAGCTCCGTCTTCTGGTTCACGCCATTCTCCTGCCTCAGCCTCCCGAGTAGCTGGCACTACAGGCATCCGCTACCAAGCCCAGGTAATTTTTTTTGCATTTTTAGTAGAGACAGTGTTTCACCGTGTTAGCCAGGATGGTCTCAATCTCTTGACCTCGTGATCTGGCCGCCTGGGCCTCCCAAAGTGCTGGGATTCCATGCATGAGCCACTGCGCCTGTCCTGAAACAGAGTGTTTTCTAAACAGAAAAGTAACAATAAAAGAAAAAAAAATTAAAACAAAAGAACAGAAAGAAAAAATGTATACATATGACTAAGTACAATAGGTTTTCCTTCTCTTCATTTACTATGGTATGTTTAATTGAAGCAAAACTTAAACTAATAGCTGATATATAGATAGTATATGTATATGTGAATACATATATATACACATACACAAACATATATATACATACACACATATATACTTGCAGTTCATTTTCTAATTCATTAAAATAAAATATATCTGAACATATCCACTCAAACAAATAAATTAAGGAGAATTTATTTAAGATGAGACAAAGGAGTTAATTACATAGACCATGTGGTTACTACCTTTGTAACCACAAGGGTAGTACAAAATCCCGGGGCTCAGTCTTGGTGAAGTTATTACCAGTTAGAAGGCCTGAAGAGATCAATGGAGGTATGAGACACCAGAGCCTTAAGAGAAAGATGCATAGAGATACATCTGCCTTGAAAAGAGAAATCATCTGTGAGTACCACAACCAGGACAACTTAAGTCATCATTGCATGGAGGAAGGCAGGGGAATAGATATCCTAATATCAATCCTCTCGCTTTCCCTAGTTCCCTGAGTTTCCCATTGCCCAAGCCTTACAAGAAACCAAAGATTACAGAAATTTACTGATGGAGCCCATAAAAGTCCAGCTCCTAGTGCAGTGAAGAAAGTAAGGAAGGGTGACAAGCCAATTGGAAAGAGCAAACAGAATATGTACAATCATGCTCATCAAAAGGCACACATGTGATCATAAGAAGGGAAGCCACAGACTGAAAAAAGATACTTTCCACCTGTAAACTGATAAAATACAAATATTCAAAATACATAAAGAATGAATTAAAATCAATTCAGAATAGAACATTATTATGCAAAATACTTGGCGAGGCAGTTCAAAAACAAGAATAATTAAATTGCTTGTAAATATATGAAAAAGTCCTCATCTTCACTGCATCACAGAGGAATGAATTAAAACAGAATGTAACACCATTATGTATACAACTAGAGTGGAAAATATATATAAAGATTGATCATACAATGTGTTAGCAAGGATGCTTATGAATTTAAATCCTCATACACAGTTGGCATATCTGTAATTTTGTGCTAACACTTTATAAAACTGATTGTCAATATCAAATGATGTAACAACCTCATCACTAGACATAAATTCAGCAGAAATAAGTGTGTTTATGTGCCAATACATGCAAAGTATTGATTGTTCTTTGTAGTCCGTTCATAGTAGGATACCTAAGAGTAAAATTTCCAAATAATAACATATTGTAAACAATGGGAGTAAATTAATCACAGCTATATAAAGTACACAAAGGACTTTCATGTAAACATTGATTACAAGAGTTTAGACACACGATGATCTGAACTAGAGACAAAGATTTTTGGGCCATGCAGATGTGGAAAGAGTGAGTATAAAGAAGAGCCAAATAAAACTAGGAAAAACCCCAGAGGAACTTCGATGTCAAATGATCAAGAAAACGAGAAGAATCCAGCAAAGGAAATTTTAAATTCCAGTCATGGATATAGGAAGAAACTTGGAGTGTTTGATATTTGGTACACTAAGAAAGAGAATGTATTAGTGTCCCATTGCTGTTATAACATAGTATCACACATACGGTGACTTAACACAGAAGAGATTTATTATCTTACAGTTCTAGAGGTTAGAAATCCAAAAGGGTCTCACTGTTCTAAAGAGGTGTCAGCAGGGCTAGGTTTCATCGGGAGTCACTGATGGAGAAACTCTTTCCTTTACAGTTTCCAGAGGCTGCCTACCATTCCTTGGCTCATGTCCCATTCCTCCATCTTCAAAGCCAGCAATGTCAGTCAATTCTTTCTTATGCTGCTTCTCGCTGACTCTGCCTTCATTTTCCACATTTAAAGACCCCTGAGATTACATTAGATCCACCCAAGTAGTCCAAAATAATCCCCCCATATCAAAATCAGATGATCAGCGGCCTTAATGTCATTCATATCATCAATTCCCTTTACCCACAGATGGTAGGGATTAGGAATTTGACATCTTTGGTGGGTCATCACTCCGCCTAGAACAGAGGGTGTTTCAAGAACAATTACTGAAAAAAGATCAAATCAAATGAAAAGTAATTCTTAATTTAGTCATATGGATATTATCACTGGAAAAAGTTTTGATGGATTTCATCTTGAAATGCATTGAAGTATCAGTGGGTGAGGAAGATAACATCTCTGGGCTATGCAGCATTCTGGATAGAGTCCCTCTGCTTGTACATGGAACTTTAAATCTTCATTTTGTTGGGATAGGATTTTCATTGCTGGGATCTCTTAAGCACCACTTTTAAATCAGAAGAAATAAAAAATAAATTGAGCATCTCTAGTCAGAAAATCCAAAATCTTAAGAGCTCTAAAATCTAAAATTTTTTGAGTGCAGACATGATGTCACAAGTGAAAAATTCCACACCTAACCTCATGTGCTACATCAGAGTCAAATTTTGCTTCATGTAAAAAATTACTAAAAATACTGTATTAAATGACCTTCAGGCTATGTTTATAAAGCATATATAAAACATAAATGAATTGCATGTTTAGACCTGAATCTCANCACACACACACACACACACACACACACACACACACACACACACACGAAGTTTAGAGACTGTATTTTTAAATGTATTGCCGGTCACAGAGGCCCTAAGTGGAGGTATCTATAACTAGCAAGGGGCTCTGGAAGGATAGCCCTCCAGTGGAACATTTCTGCTGTGTGAATGCTGCTCCTTCTCCAAATACCCGTGCATAAACTGCCATTCTTCAATTGGGAAAGCAAGGAGCAGAGAATGGTTTCTGTCATCATGGTAATATGAGATACCTGAGTGTTTCAGTGGAGGAAAAGCAAAGCTTCATATAAATCAACTCAAAATGTAAACACACCACTTAAGTATTAATCAAGGTAATTACAGAAAAATAGTCCAGAAAATCACTGTAACAATCCAAGATAAATAAATGTCCCTTCGCTAAAAAGAAACTCAGAATTCAGTTGTTCATAACCTAACTTGACTTTCCTCGCATAACTCCTACCAAATACCATATGCTTGGCTGTATCTGTTTGAAATGAAATTATCCAATTTGAATCCAGCAAAGCTACACAACATGCATATTCAGGTTTATGAAAGTAGAAGACTGAGTCCAAGGTAAAAAGCAAATAAAATAATCACAATATACACCAAACGGAACCACATTATATTTTAATAGAGCAGGTTTCTCAACTATGTCCTTCAGGAAAAAGCAAAAGAGGAGAAAGGGCACATGTGCAGGTAGCAGGCATGCTTTAGGTGGGACTGTGGTTAAAATGCCTTATTTTTTTAATTTTTAATTTTTGTGGGAGCATAGTAGGGGTATATATTTATGGGGTACATGAGCTGTTTTGATACAGGCATGCAATGTGACATACGCACAATCATGAAGAGTGGGTTATCCACCCCTTCAAGCATTTTTTTTTTTTGAGACGGCGTCTCCCTCTGTCACCGAGGCTGGAGTGCAGTGGCGCAGTCTCTGCTCACTGCAAGCTCCGTCTTCTGGTTCACGCCATTCTCCTGCCTCAGCCTCCCGAGTAGCTGGCACTACAGGCATCCGCTACCAAGCCCAGGTAATTTTTTTTGCATTTTAGTAGAGACAGTGTTTCACCGTGTTAGCCAGGATGGTCTCAATCTCTTGACCTCGTGATCTGGCCGCCTGGGCCTCCCAAAGTGCTGGGATTCCATGCATGAGCCACTGCGCCTGTCCTGAAACAGAGTGTTTTCTAAACAGAAAAGTAACAATAAAAGAAAAAAAAATTAAAACAAAAGAACAGAAAGAAAAAATGTATACATATGACTAAGTACAATAGGTTTTCCTTCTCTTCATTTACTATGGTATGTTTAATTGAAGCAAAACTTAAACTAATAGCTGATATATAGATAGTATATGTATATGTGAATACATATATATACACATACACAAACATATATATACATACACACATATATACTTGCAGTTCATTTTCTAATTCATTAAAATAAAATATATCTGAACATATCCACTCAAACAAATAAATTAAGGAGAATTTATTTAAGATGAGACAAAGGAGTTAATTACATAGACCATGTGGTTACTACCTTTGTAACCACAAGGGTAGTACAAAATCCCGGGGCTCAGTCTTGGTGAAGTTATTACCAGTTAGAAGGCCTGAAGAGATCAATGGAGGTATGAGACACCAGAGCCTTAAGAGAAAGATGCATAGAGATACATCTGCCTTGAAAAGAGAAATCATCTGTGAGTACCACAACCAGGACAACTTAAGTCATCATTGCATGGAGGAAGGCAGGGGAATAGATATCCTAATATCAATCCTCTCGCTTTCCCTAGTTCCCTGAGTTTCCCATTGCCCAAGCCTTACAAGAAACCAAAGATTACAGAAATTTACTGATGGAGCCCATAAAAGTCCAGCTCCTAGTGCAGTGAAGAAAGTAAGGAAGGGTGACAAGCCAATTGGAAAGAGCAAACAGAATATGTACAATCATGCTCATCAAAAGGCACACATGTGATCATAAGAAGGGAAGCCACAGACTGAAAAAAGATACTTTCCACCTGTAAACTGATAAAATACAAATATTCAAAATACATAAAGAATGAATTAAAATCAATTCAGAATAGAACATTATTATGCAAAATACTTGGCGAGGCAGTTCAAAACAAGAATAATTAAATTGCTTGTAAATATATGAAAAGTCCTCATCTTCACTGCATCACAGAGGAATGAATTAAAACAGAATGTAACACCATTATGTATACAACTAGAGTGGAAAATATATATAAAGATTGATCATACAATGTGTTAGCAAGGATGCTTATGAATTTAAATCCTCATACACAGTTGGCATATCTGTAATTTTGTGCTAACACTTTATAAAACTGATTGTCAATATCAAATGATGTAACAACCTCATCACTAGACATAAATTCAGCAGAAATAAGTGTGTTTATGTGCCAATACATGCAAAGTATTGATTGTTCTTTGTAGTCCGTTCATAGTAGGATACCTAAGAGTAAAATTTCCAAATAATAACATATTGTAAACAATGGGAGTAAATTAATCACAGCTATATAAAGTACACAAAGGACTTTCATGTAAACATTGATTACAAGAGTTTAGACACACGATGATCTGAACTAGAGACAAAGATTTTGGGCCATGCAGATGTGGAAAGAGTGAGTATAAAGAAGAGCCAAATAAAACTAGGAAAACCCCAGAGGAACTTCGATGTCAAATGATCAAGAAAACGAGAAGAATCCAGCAAAGGAAATTTTAAATTCCAGTCATGGATATAGGAAGAAACTTGGAGTGTTTGATATTTGGTACACTAAGAAAGAGAATGTATT
Source organism: Rhinopithecus bieti (assembly GCF_001698545.2). Lineage (NCBI taxonomy): Eukaryota > Metazoa > Chordata > Mammalia > Primates > Cercopithecidae > Rhinopithecus > Rhinopithecus bieti. The sequence continues at coordinate 827,826 of NW_016805527.1, read as the reverse complement.
AGTGTCCCATTGCTGTTATAACATAGTATCACACATACGGTGACTTAACACAGAAGAGATTTATTATCTTACAGTTCTAGAGGTTAGAAATCCAAAAGGGTCTCACTGTTCTAAAGAGGTGTCAGCAGGGCTAGGTTTCATCGGGAGTCACTGATGGAGAAACTCTTTCCTTTACAGTTTCCAGAGGCTGCCTACCATTCCTTGGCTCATGTCCCATTCCTCCATCTTCAAAGCCAGCAATGTCAGTCAATTCTTTCTTATGCTGCTTCTCGCTGACTCTGCCTTCATTTTCCACATTTAAAGACCCCTGAGATTACATTAGATCCACCCAAGTAGTCCAAAATAATCCCCCCATATCAAAATCAGATGATCAGCGGCCTTAATGTCATTCATATCATCAATTCCCTTTACCCACAGATGGTAGGGATTAGGAATTTGACATCTTTGGTGGGTCATCACTCCGCCTAGAACAGAGGGTGTTTCAAGAACAATTACTGAAAAAAGATCAAATCAAATGAAAAGTAATTCTTAATTTAGTCATATGGATATTATCACTGGAAAAGTTTTGATGGATTTCATCTTGAAATGCATTGAAGTATCAGTGGGTGAGGAAGATAACATCTCTGGGCTATGCAGCATTCTGGATAGAGTCCCTCTGCTTGTACATGGAACTTTAAATCTTCATTTTGTTGGGATAGGATTTTCATTGCTGGGATCTCTTAAGCACCACTTTTAAATCAGAAGAAATAAAAAATAAATTGAGCATCTCTAGTCAGAAAATCCAAAATCTTAAGAGCTCTAAAATCTAAAATTTTTTGAGTGCAGACATGATGTCACAAGTGAAAATTCCACACCTAACCTCATGTGCTACATCAGAGTCAAATTTTGCTTCATGTAAAAAATTACTAAAATACTGTATTAAATGACCTTCAGGCTATGTTTATAAAGCATATATAAAACATAAATGAATTGCATGTTTAGACCTGAATCTCATCCCCAAGATATCTCATTATGTACATGCAAATGTTCTAAAACTAGAAAAAAATCTGACATCCAAAACACTTCTGGTCCCAAGTATTTAAGAAAAGGGACACTTAACCTGAAGGAAAATCTAATGAAGACACATAGACTGTGACATATTGAGATAGATTTAAAAAGGGAAATGGAAAACTTAGATGATAGAGATAAATATCTAAATAAGTAATTCTTGGGAAAATAATATAATTATAATGTGAATTTGCAAAACCCTTTCTTGAATAAGGTATATCATATTTTAATAATTGCTATAACATCTTTTTTAGAAATTCAATGCATGGATACATGTGGGATATTGAGAAACTATGTATTCTATATGCAAATATGTACAATATAATCTTGGTCCAAAAATCAGGAAAACATCCACATAAAAAATAAACTGTTTTTTCAGTCTTAAACTGTAGCAATTTAGAGAACTTTTATTTATTTATTTATTTATTTATTTATTTATTTATTTATTTAGAGACAGAGTCTTGCCCTGTCACTCTTTCATCAAGGTTGGAGTGCAACAGCGCGATCTCGGCTCACTGCAACCTCTGCCTCCTTGGTTTAAGCAATTCTCCTGCCTCAGCCTCCCAAGTAGCTGGAATTACAGGCACATCCCACCATGTCTAGCTAATTTTTGTATTTTTAATAGAGACAGGGTTTCACCACGTTGGCCAGGCTGGTCTTGAACTCCTGACCTCAGGTGATCTGCTCACCTCTGCCTCCCAAAATGCTGGGATTACAGGCGTGAGCCACCGTGCCCAGCCAAAGAACCTTTAAATAGAAAATGAACGTGTAGGTCACAGAGGTTTTTGTATTTTTTAAATGTTTTCTACCATTAAATGTGAACTTAATACCTTATACCTAAAGTCTAAAAATGGAAATAATAAAAGTACAGTAAAATGTTTATGATTTGATTTTTTGTTACTAAAACCATATTTTAAAGAAACTGCCAGTGCCATAACTTAAAATAACTGTGTTTCTCTCTGATGGCCAGTGATGATGAGCATTTACGCAAATCAAAACCACAATGAGATACCATCTCACACCAGTTAGAATGGCAATCATTAAAAGTCAGGAAACAACAGGTGCTGGAGAGGATGTGGAGAAATAGGAACACTTTTGCACTGTTGGTGGGATTGTAAACTGGTTCAACCATTGTGGAAAACAGTATGGCGATTCCTCAAGGATCTAGAACTAGAAATACCATATGACCCAGCCATCCCATAATGATTTATACCCAAAGGATTATAAATCATGCTGCAATAAAGACACATGCACACGTATGTTTATTGCGGCACTATTCACAATAGCAAAGACTTGGAATCAACCCAAATGTCCATCAGTGACAGACTGGATTAAGAAAATGTGGCACATATACACCATGGAATACTATGCAGCCATAAAAAAGGATGAGTTTGCGTCCTTTGTAGGGACATGGATGCAGCTGGAAACCATCATTCTTAGCAAACTATCACAAGAACAGAAAACCAAACACCGCATGTTCTCACTCATAGGTGGGAATTGAACAATAAGATCACTTGAACTCGGAAAGGGGAACATCACACACCGGGGCCTATTATGGGGAGGGGGAGTTATACCTGATGTAAATGACGAGTTGATGGGTGCTGATGAGTTGATGGGTGCAGCACACCAACATGGCACAAGTATACATATGTAACAAACCTGCACATTGTGCACATGTACCCTAGAACTTAAAGTATAAAAAAAAAAATTAAAAATAAAAAAATAAAATAACTGTGTAAGTAATCAAGTGGAAGTAAATGTTTTCCTCTAATGTGAATAACCATGACTGTAGCTCTCATGTACATATGTGCATGTATTTCTTGCATACCAAAAGAATAAACATTAAAGATAAAATAGTGGTAAAAGAAAAATACTGTATTAAATGATCTTCAGGCTATTCAGGCCGTACTTCTACTTTTCCGTATACTATTATTTTCCAAGCATTATATATATAAGAAACTATTTTTATTTAAGTAATATTAAAAGAAAATATTTTAGAGCTTTGTATATGTTTAGAAATATTAAGACAAGTTTATTCTCTCTTAACCTGAAAAAGCAATATCAAATATTTGTTTGAATGACTTAAACTGTTATCTAGTTCTTCATATTTGTATGTTTATACAATATGTGACATCATGCACTAAGGTATGCTACTTTAAAAGCCCATGTAATAAAAGTCCATACAAAGATAAACTAGGGTCAAGTTTTCAATTGTGTCAAGATCTGGTGCAGTCACTACTTGCTGTATGACTTTGAGCAAATGAGTCTATTTCTGACTGTTAGTCCTATCTGCTATAAATGGTGCTTTTACATGTGATTCGCCTATAAGAATGGAAATTATTATTTCAGGATTCTAAAATATATAAAGAAAATAAAGTAATATTGGGTCACATTAAGAAAAGAAAATAGTATTGGGTCACAGACATGATGTATATTGTGTTTGGAAGATTAATTTGACATTGGCAATAGGAAGGATTTGAGATTAAGAAATAAACTATACATACATTCTCAGAATGTTACAGAATTAACTTTTACACTTAAAATGGTGGTAGTGGGGAGAAAAGATAGATATAAGTGATGATGTTGTGGAGAAATAATTAACATAGGATAATGACTGGCTTAATAATAATAATAGAGCACCGAGAATTTTTTAAGTTGCATATTTGCCAGCAACATAGAAGAAAAAAATGGCAGTGTTCAAGATGGAATTCTACATACTAATCAAAGAAACACTACTATTCCTGAAACTTACCTTAAAAAAGTTGTACTTCTAATTAAAGCTTAAATGTTAATATAAAAAAATGGCAGTGTTCTTAAAAAGAATAGAGATATTGTAAGGGTGCTGGATTTCTTTTCTTTCTTTCTTTCTTTTTTTTTTTCTTTTTTGGAAAAGATACCTTTAATTTAGATATTGAAATTAGATCACCACAGGTGAAAATGCCTGATAGGCAATTGGATAGATAGCAATGAAGATTGAGTTTGTGGAAACACTAGGGTATCATATGCTCAGAGATAATGATTAAAGTCATGGGAGGAAACACTGTTTCCTAATAATTGACACTACAGAGACTTGCCTGAAGACTAAAGTTTGGGGAGTCCTTACTGTTAGGATCAGGAAGCAAATTGGAATCTAGGGAGGAAAAAGTCAGCATGTCCAGAAAAGTCAGCATTCCAGGTTTGCTGAGTATCAAAAGCTACAAAGCAATCAGGCAAAATGCCAAACAGGATTCTTTAATGATTGAAATTAAGGAGTCATTGATCAATCTTCAGAGTTTGATTTCAGCAATATAGATACGAAGAATCAATTTTAAGAATGTAAGCTCTTGTTTTGAGAAATTTCACCTCCGTCTTAAATCTCATAGCAACAATTAATAATATTTTGTAAAGTAGCTTAAAGAAAAACATAACCAGGTACAGCACAGAAATAGAACACTGAAAGCAGCAATAATGGCAATACCTGTTTACTTTCAAGTCCACTGTGAGGTAGAGGCAGCTGCAGCATCCAACATCTAGGGGAAGAAAAGATGAAACTTTCCACACAATAAGGTGAGGAGTAGGAAGAAGGACAGCATCAGCTGAAAACCCTGAGAATCTTGCCCAAGTTATGGATGATAAATGAAAAATATTTAGTGATTGTATGCCTACTATGTCTATTTATTCCACTAGTCAGAAGCTTGAAACTACAAAAGTACATTTTTAACTATGACCATTCTGAAAGTTTTATCATCCACAGACAATTAATTGTTTTACTCTGAGACTTTTCTGAAAGCATTTGCAAGCTACTATAATCCTAAAATTTTTCCCATTGAGTAGATACATGGACATAAGTCTGGCAAGTACAAGTTTCCCATAACTTTAAGATTATACCATTGGATGGGGTAAGAAGTTTTACAATTTTAATGAAGAAACTGATTCATAAAACTGCTAAACCAATATCAAACTGAACAATAATTAACTGAATACCAAGGAAACGCTTTAGCATATTTTCATGCTGTCAACTAATACTGAAACCATTGAGATAAAAAATTTCAATGAACATCATAAGATTGATCCACATCAAACAATGTTTGCTAACCTATTTAGTAAATAGTATGCTGCACCTGAATTGGAGAAATAAAGCTAATATTTAAAATGTTGTAAATATGACATTAAACTTGTACTCACATAGGTCCCAGCTGGCTGCCTAATTCTTCCTGAATACTTAAAGCTTCCATTATTAAAAGTTCTGTACTCCTTAACTCATCATGAAATAGATACAATAAGACAAACTGAAAACATATTGGTGGGATGACTGTTCTAAAATTGGTAAAATGGTCTATAACTGATATTTTGTTTATCAAACCCGTAAATCAGGTAAGACAATGAAAACCTCAGATGATACATTTCTGCCACTTGCTGGACCATCTGAACATTTTCAAAGAGATTTCATTCAATGCTACCCCCTATGGAATATCAATATGTTCTTGTAATTGTATGTTCTCTGAGTGGATAAAGCTTTCCCAGGCAAGAAGGCTGATGCTATAATAGTAGTTAATTTGCTTATTAGAAAATATGCTTTCATTATAACACAGTGGAAGGAATCTGCAGTGGTAGCGGTGGTCCTTTCAACAAGTTTTAAAGCAGTTAAACAAGGAATTACAAATACAACAGCATTATCATTATCCCTGCCTTCCTCAATCTTCTAATAAAGCTGAAAAGACAAACAGTATTTTAAGACTGAAATTGATAAAGCTAGCCAAATCAAATGGATTGCCTTGACCGATGGCATTTTTTGGCCTTGAAGGCAATCAGATTCACCTCCACTGCAAAACACAAATTTGTTCCTTATTAAACTGTTACTGAAACTTATTAAACAGTACCTGGAAGTACTCAAATGCTTTCTAAATAATAGAAAGTCACATATTTCCTGTTCTTACAAACTCTGATGTGACTCAATACTGCAAAGCTTTAAAGAACTATGTCAAAGTATATTTTTACCAGGTAAAATAAGCCTTTCATAAACTGTCAACTGAGGACAGCCAGTCATTTCAGGATCTATAACCCAAATATTGGATATTTTAGAGGTTACATCAGAGAAAGATTGTCCTTGAACTCCTTTTGGAAGAGACCATACTGAGTTCTCACTACTCACACTGCAGCAAAACTTCAGGGTCTCAAACCTTGGGTCTATATTTCTCAGCTCAAGAGGGCCCCTCTAGGCAATTCAGTTTGTACAGTCATTTAAGACCTCATGGTAAAAATTGACCAGGGAGGTTTGTTCCCAGAAGCATTTCACAGCCTAGACATGAACAGCTTTCCCAAGATTACAGATCAAAATTCTCTCCTCTGTTACTGTAAAACTTGTATCTCTTTTTCTATTTTCTTTGTGTTACTTTTCTGTTTACACAGGGCAAAATTATATGATAATTGATCACTTGAAATTGATAGCTTCTACAGTAAACATAACTGAATATCACATATGTTATGCTAAACTAAAATCCCCATATGATCTTAAAGTTTTTCCACTTTACCCTATAACAAATTTCACTGATATTTTATGTGCGACTACCTGTTCAAATTGCACCTCTGGTCCTTGCTGTAGGTTAGGCTTTAAGATCCACATGTTTATATTCCTTGTTTAAGTCTAACAGTAAGTCAAACCTATGGGGAGTGATTTATAGTTAAATTATGCCAGAAACTGAATAAGAAAACCAAAGACAAAATAATTTGAAATTTTACAGACAGGCCGGGCGCCGTGGCTCAAGCCTGTAATCCCAGCACTTTGGGAGGCCGAGACTGGTGGATCACGAGGTCAGGAGATCGAGACCATCCTGGCTAACACAGTGAAACCCCGTCTCTACTAAAAAATACAAAAAACTAGCCAGGCGAGGTGGCGGGCGCCTGTAGTCCCAGCTACTCGGGAGGCTGAGGCAGGAGAATGGTGTGAACCTGGGAGGCGGAGCTTATAGTGAGCTGAGATCCGGCCACTGCACTCCAGCCTGGGCGACAGAGCGAAACTCCATCTCAAAAAAAAAAAAAAAAAAAAAATTTTACAGACAAATTAATTGTCATTAGCCTTCATTCATGCAAAGATTCAGTAGTGGAGACTTGGATAAATAATATTAGTGCTTCCCTACAGGTGACTCCTAAATCACAAGACACCCCGAAGAGAACTGTCTATTGTGCCTCTCCAGAATTTGTTTTGATCTGTAGAAAATATAATGGTCAACTATACTCACAGGAAACTCTGTATCTCAATAAGTGGAAAATAAGAAGGCATGATGAATTAGAGATTCTAATGTTAACAATTTATAACAAAATAAAAATTGAATATTGGTCTACACCTCTTAATTTGCACTGCAGAATAAAGATAAATTTACCAGTAGGTATAAAACCCTCTGATTGGGCATCTTTTGGTAGAATGCTTTTTTTCTAACTCGGCAAAAATGTAAATGAGGTAATAATTGGAGAACTGTCTCAAACAATTGCTACTATAGCTGACTCTTCTGCAAAGGTCATAGTTACCCAGCAAACTTTTCTAAACTTTCTTGATAAAGGTTTTGTTTTTATTTTCAGATAACAGGGTTGCTTTGGACTATCTGTTGGCTCAACAGGGAGAACAGCGTGTGACAGCTAACACCCCCTGCTGCACTTGGATAAGTATATTTGGTATCGTAGAAACTCAGTCACAAAATATCAACAAATGTCTACTTGGTTTAAACAGATTCCTCTTCTGGCTATTCTTTGATTTATTTGATTTTAATTAGTTTGTTCTACAGAGTCTTTGGTTAAAGGGCATATTTCAGTGTCTTGGTATTATCCTCCTGATAGTCATCTCTTTGGTCTCCACATGCACTATATCCTCTCTAGAGTCTTAAATGCTTGTCTGCAGCCACCCATTGTGCATAAAATGGCCTCACTACCTGCAGAATGACAAAAACATGAAGAATCTTTTAGTGAGTCTGATATTATGACTTATCAATTCCTTAATGAAATCAAGTAAGTCCATTATAATGATGACAGAGAGTGGCATTAGTGCTCCTAATTTTTGTCAATCTATCAAGATTGAGAAGCTAAAACAAAAGGAGTATTGTCAAGGCAAATAAGGAAATCGTTGGTCTGAAGTTATCTCTGTAACTGGGGTTTTAAATAAGTAGGCCAAACAGAACTTAATTTGGAAGCATTTATTGTAATTGACTTAAATAAATAAATAAATAACTTCAGTCAATGGCAGCCTCCAGAAAAGTGCTTGTACAACTAGGTTACTGCCATAGGATCACATCCAAACAAGACAAATACCTCACCATACCCCACCTATAAAGCAAATGTCTGGCTATAGCCAATCAAGTGCTTTCTCTAATTTTGTTTTCATGTTCAGCTTCTTAACCAAGGTCCCCACAGATCATTTTCAGCCTATAAATGCTCACTGTTCATGCTGTTGGAGGAGAGTCATTGTTTTACCGAAATAAACTGTTACATTTAGTTCATCTAAGTCTTTATTCTTTTTTAAAGTTCATCTCAGAGACCAACCCCCACCTATTTCTCTGAGCAGGAGATGAGGGTAACCTGCCCATTCATCCCACCAACACCAGCTGGTACAGATGTTTCTGTGAGGCAGAACCAGAAGTGTATCTGTCTTCATGGCCCTGCAATGCAATCGGGTGCTCTCTGTGCTTCTATAGTGTAGTGAAGTGGGGACTGAAACCCCAGTGGGGTCCATTTTATGTTGGGGTTGACTGGAGTAGTGTGGGTATTGCCACAAAAGGTTTTCTGTTGTTGGGTCACCTTTTTATCATGGACTTGTGCCTGGGGATAACAAGGATTTTCTTGCAACATTTTTGTCTGTGTCATTTTAGTTCTGGATTGGAAGCTTCCCAGGACCCTGTCCAAGATACTTGGGAAATAATAAGGGAATCTAAGGAACATTTTCAAGTCCCAAGGTTACAAGGTAGCCATCCTTCTTCATTCCATCTTTCAGAGTCTTCTTACCCTCATATTTTTGTGTTATGTCCAGAGTGTTTTAGATGTAAGTGGGAGTACTTGCAAGGAATGGAGCTAATACATATTAGTAGAACTAGCAGAGCTTCACTTTTGGTTTTGAAGAGCTCTCTAATGGCTATTGGTGGCCAGAAATGACAGAGGAAATTCTGCTCTTGCATGGGGGCTCTTAAATTCAATGAGTAGGCTATGTCTTGGAAAGACAGTGGCCAAGTGGTGCCACCTAATCACCAGACACAAAGTAAATGTGACTACTCTACTGGGCATCAAAGCAGAAATCATAACAAAACAGAATAAACCACAAAAATATTTGGTATTTGCTAATGATAATCATTTTTATGCAATTGAAATAGATGGGCAGTCTATGAAAGCCTAACTTGATGTGATAATCGAAGAGTTCTAAATTTGAAGAAGGAGGCCTTCACTTTAGTCATTACAAAAGGGTCCTGGTGCCTCAGCCAATTCTCAGACTCGATCCAATTCACAACACCAGAACTCCTTTAAAAAGAGGTAAGGATATTGAGGAAAGACTCTGTATATTGCCAAAAATTTATACCATAAGTCAAATGTCACCAAACTTTGTCTGTATAGAATAAAAAGGTAAATATTTGAGGCATTGTGGGCAAGTACTCAATCCAGCCATTATAACATTAAAGCAGCTGTAGACTATGAAGATGGTTATGTTCAACTGAAATGTTTTTAATTAAAAAAGAAAGTTACTGAGCCAAATTTGGCCTGTACCCGAGGAATCTGAAGCCACATTGTGGCAACTATACACTGAGGAAGAGGAAATAGCCAAACTTTTAAATATTAATGGACCAGGTGCAAAATTAGCATTAATTCCTTGAAATCCAAAATAACACCATAGTACAGTAGTCATCAAAGTGACTCATAGAGGCCAAGTAATTAATGGAATTTTTGTCCCCGATTGATCTCAAAGTGGGTATATTTCAGCACGTTCCATAGTTCCTTCCTAAGTTCTGAAATACATAGTTGAAATAATATATTCAGCAACTAGAAGAAACGCACATTGGACCACAGACATGTGGAATAATATTTTAATAGGAAATGTAAGTGCATGCCATGAAAAGTGCTCCTACCTAATTAAATTGTAAGCCAAAAGTAATATGGAATTTCAGAGGAAAGCGTTACCACTGAGGCCCAGAAAGATACGGCTAGGAAACTTCTACCACATCACCATTCAACTTGTCTGTTAGGCTTGGGCAGAAGACAGGAGTACCTCAGGAAAGGAAAACGGATTCACATAAACTGAAACAAGGGGGCTCCACTATAGCTGCTATTACAGATGTGATTTTGTGGTGACAGCAAATCAATATATGTATGCCCCAATGAACTGATACATTTACTCTGTACTTCAGATCAGTAGCCATCAGAAGCAGTTTGGTTCAAGGCAATAGATGCAGTATTCCATCTTTGCTGTTCTGTCTCAGTTGTATTAACACCTTTTCTAGCCCTGTCCCATCATCAATGCTCAGGAACTGTGATTTTACTCTGTTCTATTGGATATCACACTAATCCACCACATGGATGTTGTCATACTGATGAAAGTAGTAAAATATCCTATGCGTTTTTGTAAGTCACATGAGTGTGCCAGAAGTTAGGTAATAAACCTCGCCCAAATTCAGAGACAAACATATACCACCTTGGTGAAAATCTTAGAGCGTAATGATGAGGATATATGAAGAAATGTCTCACAAGGAGGACAGTTGCTGTACCTGCTCCCTCCTTCGTGAAAAGGTGCCATCCTTAGCGGGCCACTTTGGATTCTGGAAACAACATACATCTCATTTGGAAATGCCATTCCAGTTCATTTAATCCAGAAGGCCATAAGTTTGGGGAAAAGAGGCTCTGTAAAAGCCCCGACTGCTGCTCATGTTGCTGTATAACCCTGGGGTATTTGAAGTATCTACAGGTAGATAAGGATGCACAATGGAATATTTTATAAGCCTTAGGGGTGAATCATAGTTTAGATCTTTTTGACTTTGCAGCAAGGCTGTGCCATAAACTGTAGGTCATTATTTTTCTTTCAAGGGGAAGATTTTTTTACTATATCCAGGACTCCTAGAACAGAGCCTGAAACAGTTGGTACACAACACAAATTGGCTGAAAGAAGGCATGAACTAGAGTGAAAATGAGTTTTGTGTCTATAATTTAATAGGACTAGTAAATAGTACATATATAAATTTACTGAAAAAAAATTTTAAGCTAAAGAATGTATAGATTTTATGTTGCTATTATCTTCACTTAGTGCTTTTTATAGACTTTCAAAACCCAAGGGAGTGCCAGCACAGTCCTCAAGAGCATCTTTCTTGTGATGTGCTTTTCACGTAAAAAGGCATTGGGCAGTGCTTAATTCCACTTCTTTCTAATAATACCCATTAATTATTCTAGCAGAGTACTAAGCAAATATGTTAATGCAGGAAAGACAACATTGTCCACTGAAATCAACTCTTTCAATTGATATTTATCTCATAACATGACACTGACCAAAAGGTTTAATTCTCAAAATGTCATGATTAATTTTCATTTTTTTTAATTATAGTGGCTTCTTTTTATTTTACCACTGTTTTCAGTTACCTTTTACTTATTTCAGTGTCTTTAAATAATTAGTCACAAATATAAACATTATCTCTCTAGTATTGATTATAGATCATATGAAAGTCCTTTTTAACTCTTCTGATTAAACATCCTCATGGAAAACACTGTATGTCATTAGCATTTTGGTATTACTTTGTGTCATTGAAAAGCTTGTGCATGGAATTGTGAGGGGCAACTGAATAAGAGTAAGCTGATGTTATTGCTCACTCTCTGGATTTATTATTTTTTTCTTTCCAGCTGGCAGTATCTTACGTACACTTCAACAACCAGATTAAGAACCATTTCTTTATATTTTACCTGGTGATTTAACTTATTTAAGATATTTTCCTTTTTATAGCCTTTTAAAAAATATCATCTTAAGCTAAAAACATAATAGGACAGTGTGAGGCATAGTGGAGGGCACAAGAGTTAGAATCAGACAAGCTTAGTTTCCTGCTTGCTCTCCCCATGACAGCATACAGTTTTCTCATTAGAGTGTCATACAACCTTGACATTTATAAGTACTCTTTTATCATTGATTACTATAAATATGAGGCAAGTTCACTTTTAAAAGGCACTGTGTATTCTTTGTGCTATATACATTTTCTGTTCCTAACACACAGCTGAATTCAGTAGGTCCTAGTTACTAAATAAACTCCCATTTGTTGATTTTATTTTGAGCTCTTTTGAGCAAATAGTATCCTGTGGTCAGAGTGAAATAAGGAAAGGAATCTTCACAACTTGTACAAATGAGGACCAAAAGAATCACTGTAACAGAATTTATAATACAATTATGTCTTGTTATACCATACCTCTTTATGTTGTGGATTCAGAAGTTTTGATCTCCCAGAACTGTAAAGTTTAAATAACGTTCGATCCTAGGCTCTGAATGTAGCCTCCTAATATCTGTACTCTGCTGGGGCTCTCCGGCATTAGTCATAGTGTCCTGGTAGATGCATTAAAGTGCAAATTTTCATCAGAGTGGCTGTTAAGAAAGAGATAAAGAAAAGATGAAAGAACCTTTGAAACAGGAAGTTTCTATTGCTCTTCCAAATAAGAGATTTTGCCACAATCCAGCAATAAATTGAGTGCCTGCTACAGGAAGGAGTGAATCTTCAAGTAGCAGTATTGGATAACCATTTAAAAACAGTTAATACAAAGACACAGCTTTTTTCTCATATGCTTAACAGTTACGAAAACCAAGGCAGTTAAATAATTTTTTCCATACCTATATTTAGTGACATTTATAATGCACACTCTACGGACAAATATAGGACTGCTTTCTGCTTTAATTAAGTTCTCAGTAGAGTGAGGAGTGCAGAAACGAATAAAAATAACAGAGACTGCATAGTGGTATAAATAAGGCATTTATAAGGTATGGTGGCAAGAAAAGTGGCCCAACTTGCCTGAGGATATAGTAGAATAGAAACCATTTAAAATACCATATCAAAGCACAAACATAATACAATCGTACTTCATACCAGATCTTAGAATTATATTCATGTAGTAATCTCTAGCTCTACTATGAATGGCTCTCACCATATGATTTTTTCCTGAAATAAAAATATTTTTTGAAATAATTAAAATATTGTCATTTATGCTGATTTTATTATTAATAGACATATAATATGCTTATAAATAAAATATTGTGCTCTTGCTAAATCAATATTAATCATTCAAAATAAATAAAAATGCTCCACTCGATGCCAAAATCCTTTTGGACTAAAAGATAAAATTTAGGCTAAAGAAGAAAGTAACTTACTGTTCTAGATTGGAGTTAAGTCAGTAAAATAGTATATCCTACTAAACTCACAGGGGATTTCTCCAAAAGTTTTCAAAAGATCTATTCTTGATCTTTCCCTCTGATCCAGTTTGTACTTTGGAATGCAATTTTGGACTTCAATCTAAAGACATCTCTTAAATCGTTGCTCTTCCCAGGCCAACAACAATCCTTGGTAGACAAGCTTTGTTGTCTATTTTCCTTCAGCAGCTTAAATATGTCATCCTGCTGCCTTCTGGTCTCCACGGTTTTAGAAATTTGCTGTTAATCTAACTAAGAGTCCCTGATCCGTGATGAGTGACTTCTCGTGTCTTTCAAAGTTCTCTTTGGATTTTCATATTTTCGCTATAATGCTGTAGTTCTAGAGTTTTTGCAACTTGGAGTTATTCAGTATCTTTGAGCTACAGATTATCATTTTACAAATTTGGACATTTCCAGGTATCAATAATTCAAATATACTTTGTTCTCTTTCTCTCTTCTCTCCTCCCAGGACTATGACTATTTGTGTATTAGTATACTTGCTGGTATTCAACAGGTTCCCAAAGCACTGTTTCTTTAATTCTTTTTTTCTTTCTGTTTCTCATGCTATTCCTTTACTGATTTATCTTCAAGTTCCCTGACTCTTATTCTTTCACTTCCAATCTGATGTTGATCCACTTAGCAGTTAACTTTAAAAGTTTCAGTAATTGTAGTTTTCAATTCCAGAACTTCTAATCTTTATGAATATTCTCTGTTTGGTGACACATCATAGTCATTCTTTCCTTTATTTCTTTACACATGGTTTTATTTATTTGAATTTATTTATAATAACCAATTTAAATGTTTTATATAGTAAGTCCAATATTTGAACCTCCTCAGGGACAATTTATATTGGCTGCTTTTTTTTTTCTTGTTTATTTACTCTATTTCACTGTTTCCTTACGTATCTCATAATTTTTGTTGTTGTTGTTGAAAACTGGAGAATTCAGATAATATAATGAGGCAACTCTAGAAATCAGATTCCCTCCTAAATCAAGAGGTCTGTTGTATGAGTTTCTTTGTTTTGTTTCATTGTTGTGGTTTTTGTTAATGTTTGTTTATTAAACGACACTCTTGGACTAACTCTATTCTTTTATTGTTGGGATCTCTGCAATCACTATTCAGTTTGTTCAATGGTCAGCTATTAGTTGACCAGAAATTAACTTAAAATTCTTTGAACTGTAACACTTCTCCGTCTTGATAAAGGCTCTCCTGTCGGTGTTGGGGCACTCCTTCCACTCTTAAGCAGTTGAAAATTCTCTCTTAACTATTACTTATGGCTTGCTCAGGGCCTCAAGGTCAATCGGAGCCGACAGACAGGATCCTGTCAAGTTGTTCCTGTGCATACACACGGCCTTGTTCTTTCCCTGGCCTATAATAGCTAGGAAGATGTCAAAACTTTTCAAAGCATCCCGTGGGTATCTCACTCCCCAGATCTATTCTCCTTTTCCATTATCTTTAGTTCTTTTGCATGTTGTTTAAGAAATCTTTGCCTCCTATAATATTATTAAAATGTCCTTTCCAGAACTTAAAGTATAATTAAAAAAATTCTGGAAACTTTATCAGCTGTTCTTTCATATTAAGGTTCATAATCAACCTGTGACTAATTTTATGAATGAGGAAATGATGGTTATTTTTGTTTCAATAAGTAACTGGCAGACACAGAACTAATTTTAAAAATTATCCTGTCCTCACTGTTCTGCAGGGCTACTTTTGCCAAATATATATGTGTGTTTGTGTGTATATATACACACACATACATACACCAAACACACACACACGTATATATATATACACATAATATATATATATATACACACAAAAACACGTATGTGTGGTGATTTCTTCAGATGAATGGACTTGAATTTGATGGTGATTTAATATAATTTTTAAATGATTTTATGGAATATAAACACATTGATAATATAGACATTTTCAAACCATGAACTGGGAAAATTACTTATTTAGATTTATTTAATCTACATCACTAACATTTTGCAATTTGATATGTAGAGATTTTGAACACTGCTATGGGCTGAATTTTGTTCCCCAAAGATAATATGTTGAAGTTCTACCCATCCCCTGCAGTTGATTGAATTTGAGATAAGTCTTCTAAGGAGGTGTTTAAGGTTGAAAGAAGTCATAAGAGTGCAATCCTTATCCAATAGAACTGGTATCCTTATAAAAGAGGAAGGAACACTGGATGTCTCCGTCTCATGAAGACACAGTGAGAAAGTGGATGTCTGCAAGCCAGGACAAAAGCCCTCACCAGAAACCAAATTGATTGGCACCTTGATATGAAAATTCTAACCTCCAGAATTGTGAAATTTCTCAGTTTTAGGTCACCTAGTCTACAAAGTTTTCTTATGGCAGCCTGAACTGAGACCAAAAAACCTTATTGGTATACCTGGCTAGTGCATCAACTCATTTTAAAGGTTTATCTCAAGTTTCTATGGGATTAGTCACATACACGATTACGTTATCTGCAAATAATTTCTTGCTTTCTAATGTTTAGACCATATATTTTTCTTTTCTTTTTTTTTTTTTTTAGACAGAGTCTCGCTCGTCGCCCAGGCTGGAGTGAGTGGCCCAATCTCGGTTCACTGCAAGCTCCACCTCCCGGGTTCATGCCATTCTCCTGCCTCAGCCTCCCGAGTAGCTGGGGCTACAGGCGCCGTCACCACGCCTGGCTAATTTTTGTATTTTGAGTAGAGACAGGGTTTCACCATGTTGGCCAGGATGGTCTCAATCTCCTGACCTTGTGATCCACCCGCCTCGGCCTCCCAAAGTGCTGGGATTACAGGCATGAGCCACCGGGCCCGGCCGAGACCATATATTTTTCTTTCTACTCTGTTTTGTTGGCTAGGTCTCATAGTTCAGTGTATGACAGATAATGTGGATTTCTGTCACATGGGGAAAATTTAAAAATATTTAATGATTAATTATAACATTTGTTGTAGATTTTTATGTTTCCTTTACAGGAAAAAAATAAATGTTTACAAATATTTATGTAATAAGCCGAATTTGAATTTTACTAAGTACCTTCAGTCTATTGAAGTGATGCTGTGATTGTTCCTTGTCTCAAATGGGAACCCAATAACATTATTGGAAGAGTCTAACATAGCTTTGATTTGTTTTGTGTACATGATACGTAAATAGATAGATAGGTACATAGATAAATATAGAGATATAAAGATTCAGATACAGATAGAAATTGATGTATTCTATGAAATATTCATTTTTTTTTTTTTTTTGAGATGGAGTCTCGCTCTGTCACCCAGGCTGGAATGTCATGGCACAATCTCAGCTCCCTGCAATTTCCACCACCCAGATTCAAGCAACGCTCCTGCCTCACCCTCCTGAGTTGCTGGAATTACAGGCACCTGCCACCACGCCCAGCTAATTTTTGTACTTTTTTTTTTTTTTCTTGACATATTGGCCAGGCTGGTCTCACTCTCATGACCTCAGGTGATCCACTGGCCTCGGCCTCCCAACGTGCTGGGATTACAGGCATGAGCCATCACGCCCAGCCAAAATACCCATTCCTTATATTAATTTTCTTAACATTTTCTTTAAGATTTTTATATGTATTATCCTGAGACATATTGACCTATATTTTCTGTCACTTGTAATGGTTTGCCAATATCAAGATTAAACTGATCATAAAATATATGGAATGGAAAGTTTCACCTTTTCCATTATCTGGAAGACTTATTATAAGATTGCTTGTTTTCTCTTTTTAAATATTTAAATGATTTACCAATAAAATCATCTGGGCATGACATTTTTGTTGTTTTGCTGTTGGAATGATTTAATGATGCTGAATTAGTTTAATAGATTTTGGACATTGCATCTTTTAAAATTGATTATTATATTCTCTTTCATTAGTGATATTTATTACAAATTTGTACATTTAATCCAAAATTTAAACCTTATTAGCCTAAATTGTTCACAATGTTATCTTCTTATGGTACAAATTTTATATTTTATGTAGTGATGTTATTTTATTATAGACTGATTTTATGAAGCTCTTTTATCTTGACTACTCTGGTTAAGAAAAAAAATTATAATTTTATTATCATACTTACTAAAATAATCCAAACCAATTTACGGGCTACATCTTGACTTTTTTATTCATTGTCCCTAGAAGCCTTATTATGAACTATAACTTTCATACTTTGTTTGGGAATAAAAACAAAAAAAATTGAATAAAATCCTGCAAGTGATGCTACATTTTGAATGTTCTCACTAATGATGATCAAAGCATTATAAAACCGAAGACAGAAGTCATTGTACATCATTGTTTTTGAACTTGAGATACTTCTTTTGTCAATATAAAGTTCAACTCAAAAAATAGATTAGACTACTCCAGAAAACATCTGTAGACTATTTGAAAATAACAGAAGCAAAAGAACAAAAATGACGTATTACAACTAAAGCATAAAGTAAAGGAGACTCTTCAGAAGCATTTGACTGTCCTGCAGTTCTGGGTACTGACTCAGTGCCTGCTACAAAAAGCAAATAGTAAAAAGAATAAAATTAAAATGTCATAAAGAAATTTCTGGGAGACATGAATTTAACCCTGAAAAATGTGAAATACAATCTATGAGACATAACCACCAAATATTATAATGATAAGTACAATGGATGTTACATGTGCACAAATTTACATGTTATAAATTAATGGAAAAGCCCATTATGCTATATAAACCTAACTTACACTAAAATCTCCAACTTTTTTAATGATTCCACCAACATTTGCCAATATTAACATTGATTTTCTCATGTTTATCTTTAATTTGGAGTGCTGCTCAATAACATATCTATAAGTTTAACATTATGCTAATATTTAGCAAACACTATGTGTAATAAGGAATGATCTAACATATCTCAGAAAGAGGAAGGCAAAATACAGAAGGAATAAAGGTGATTCTGAGAAAATTATGGTTACCTCTTTAAGTTTGCCAGTAGTTTCTATATAGAGTAAATATTTCTTAAATAAGCCAAAGCTATCTTTCTAAGCTTTTGGATATTCATAAATATAATTAAGGTGGGGAAAATCTTATTAAGAAATATATGTGCTTCGCTTACAGAAATCAGAGTAGAAATACAGACAAACATTCAAGAAAAAACGTGAAAAAACAGAAACTTAAATTTGAGAGTTATTGACTCTTGCAATTTTAATCTCGTCTTCGAACTTAATCGTTATATTTGAGATATCTCTATGGCCAATAATCTTGATCACGTCCAACTCTAACAAAGCTTACAAGCTAGCCTTGAAAAGGTCAAGCTAACTTCAAAAAAGCTTAACTCCCTAGTAAAAAATCCCAAAACTCTTTAAAGGAAGGAACTAAGTACAAACTCACAACACAAAATACAAAATCACAAAACAATGATTCAAATATTTGACTCCAATCTAAAACTTTTTCTGAAATATATATTCATGTAACCCAA
>NW_016805527.1:774860-808740 GCF_001698545.2 Rhinopithecus bieti | reverse complement strand
TCTCGATCTCCTGACCTCATGATCCGCCCGTCTCGGCCTCCCAAAGTGCTGGGATTACAGGCTTGAGCCACCGCGCCCGGCCTGATTTCAAAATTCTTAAATTACCAACTCATGAGTGTCATTCATATCACTCTCCCCTGTCCCATGACACTGAAGAATACCTCAATGTTTCCTGGAACTTCCAACATAACAAGTTTATTTCTGTTTTGAAATCTTTAACATTATGATTATTTTGCCTAGAATGTTCTCTATACAATTCTTTATTCATCCATAAATTAAATATTTGTGAACCACTTCTACATCCCAGGAGCTATTCTAGAAGCTGGGGAGGCAACAGCGATTAAAAGAGGAAAGGGGACCCACCCTCAAGGAACCTATGTCGTAGTTCATAGGAATGATAGTAAACAGGTGAAAATGTATATTAGAAGGTGAGAAATGCTTAAAAAAATAAGATGAACAAAACAGTGTCCATTAGGCAGTTTGGGCAGTTATAAATGATAAATAAGGAGGTTAGTGAGTTTTTTTTTTTTTCTCTCTCTCTTTTTTTTTTCAAGATGGAGTCTTGCTCTGTCACCAGGCTGGCGTGCAGTGGTGCGATCTTGGCTCACTGCAACCTCCGCCTCCCGGGTTCAAGTGATTCTTCTGCCTCAGCTCCCGAATAGCTGGGATTACAGGCGCACATTACAATGACCGGCTAATTTTTGTATTTTTCGTAGAGACGGGGTTTCACCATGTTGGCCAGGATGGTCTCGATCTCTTGACCTCGTGGTCTACCCACCTCGGCCTCCCAAAATGCAGGCATTACAGGCGTGAGCCACCGCGCCTGGCCAAGGGTGGGGCTCTTATCATAGAATTAGTATCTTCATGAGAAAAGAAAGAGAGAAACATCACTCCTTCTCTGCCATGTGGGGACACAGCATGAAGGTGGCTGTCTGCAAGCTGAGAGGCCTCATCAGGAACAAAATCAGCTGCCACCTTGATCTTGGACTTCCCACCCTCTAGAATTATTTTTAAAAGTGTTTATTTTCTGAGCTTCCCAGTTTATAACATTCTGTTATAGCATCCCAAGCATGATAATGCAGAAGTGTTATGAATATAATTTCTGTCTTAAAAGGAAAATTCTGACTGCTGAGTAGAGAAAACAGTCTATGAGAGCTAAACTAGAGTCTTTTCCAATAATACAACCTAGGAATGTTTGTGGTTTGTGCTGCATTAGTAGTGATGAAGACGATGAAATATATTTGGATGTTATTTCCTCTGAAATGCCTGAGATGTATAGAACAGAAAAAATGAGGATGATTAAGAATGACAAAAGAGACAAAAACTTAAAAATTCTCAGAGCTCTCACAATGTGGGAAGAGGTTCAAGCTGTAAAAAGCTAGAATGGGGAGTGCGGATTAATTAACCAAGGTATTCAGTGGAATACCCAAATGTGTCATATATAAACGGTAGGGCCAAACTATCACTACAATATGTGCTAATTCATACCAACTCCAACAAAACTTAAAACAGCCTTGAATGGATCAAGCTGACCTGAAAGCAATTTAACACCTCAGTACTAAAAAACCAACACTCTTTAAAGGATGAAAGCAGAATTTGAATGCACAATTATGTAACAATGATGATTTCTAGCATTTAATCGAAACTGTTAGACATTCAAAAGGAGAAAATGTGACTCAAAATTGTGACAAAAAAAATAGTCATAGGAACAAACAAATTACGAAAAGGGTAGACTTAGCAGTGGACTTTCACATATCTGTTACTAATGTGCCCAGTGGTCAAAGATTCAAAAAAAAAAAAACAAAAAAAAGGAATACCAAGAAGAGAAAATGGATGACATAATAAAGCAAAGAGATCCTTCTAGAGATTAAAAATAGTATCTGAGTTTAAGTTAATTAGGTGAGTCTTAGCAATGCAATAGACAGGGCAAAATAAAACTTCAGTGAATGACAAGAGATAACAATAAAAACAGGTTGACCTAAATCACAGTGAAGAAAAAAATCACTGAAAACAAAGAATAAGCAGAGCCCCAATGGATTGTGGAAATGTATAAAGGCTAGCATATGTGTAATTGGATTTTCAGGAAGTATAATAGAGTTGAGGTGAAGAAATATCCATAACAAATGTTTGAAAAGGGAATGGCTAAAAATATTCCAAATCTATGAAAACCACAGGCTCAGAGAGCCAGAATTATTAACCAATCGGTATAAACTTATACAAATGAAACCACAGAAAGCCACAGTATAATCAAATTGTTCAAATAGCTATAGAGAGAAAAACCTTAAAAGTAGCTAGAAGAGGAAAATCATTTCAAAAGCTATAATCAAGAATTTATAAAATCTAAATGCATTTGCTTGTATCTTCAAAATGTGTGAAGAAAAACATTGAATGAATCAGACGCATTCACATTGTTGGAGATTTTAACATTCTTTTTTCATTAATTGGTAGAACAACTACACAGGAAAATCATAAGAAACTTGTTCTAATTAAGTTTTCTATTTAACACTCAATCAAGCAACAATATACACATGACTCTCCACATATTGCATTTCCCAAGATGGACTATACACTGAGCCATAAAACATTTTTAAATCAAAACAAATAATTGAAATTATGCTTTGTACATTCTCTTAAAACAAAGGTAATAAAGCATTAACCAACAGATATTTGGAAAACCACCAAATATTTAAAAAATTAACAATATGTTTTGTTTTTATATAATACATGGGTAAAATAAGAAATCACAAGCAAAATTTGAAAATATTTTGAACTAAAAAAATAAAAACTACAAGATATCAAATTATGTGATGTAGTAAAATAATGACTATAGGGAAATTTAAATGTTTATATCAAAAAAGAGAAAAGGTCAGGCTGGGCACAGTGGCTCCACCTCTAATCCCAGCACTTTGGGAGGCCGAGGCAGGTGGATCACAAGGTCAGGAGATCGAGACCATCCTGGCTAACACGGTGAAACCCTGTCTCTACTAAAAATACAAAAAATAAAATTAGCCGGGCGTGGTGGCGGACGCCTGCAGTCCCAACTAATCGGGAGGCTGAGGCAGGAGAATGGCGTGAACCCAGGTGACAGAGCTTGCAGTGAGCCGAGATCACGCCACTGCACTCCAGCCTGGGTGACAGAGCAAGATTCTGTCTCAAAAAAAAAAAAAAAAGGAGGAAAGGTCAAAAGCCAATGAACCTAATTTGCCAACTCAAAGGCTATATTTTAAAAGAAATACAATTAAACAAAGCAAGTATTTAAAAAAACAGCAAAATCAGTAAAAAAAAATTACAAAATATAAAAGAAACCCATAATTATACCAAATGCTGTGTGTATTTGCATGTGTGTGTTTTTAAGAAATAAAATGTATGTGCTTCTAGGTAGACTGCACAAATAATTACCAATATAAGGAATTAAGCAAAGAACATAACGATGCTATAAAACTTAAAGATTAAGAAAAGAAAATACTTTTAAATAATAAAACCAACAACAGATTATTCCTCCAATTCAAAATCTTTCTTATCAATATAAAATAAAAATCCTTAACCAAATTTTAACGACTTGAATCCAGTGATGTATTAAAAGGGTAAAACACCATGACCCTTTGGTGTTTACTTTACCAACACAAGTCTGGTTTAATGTTCAAGATTTCTGACTATAATGTACTATGTTAAAAATTTGTTTAAGTGAATAATAATGTCAGGAAATGCATGCAAGTCATTTGGCAAAACTTCAACACCGATTTGTGGTCAAACTCTGCAAACTAAAAGTAAAAGAGAACTTTCGCAATCTGATAGAGAGCATCTAAGGAAAATCTACAATAAACATGATACTTAATGGTAAAACAGTGCTAAATGGGGTGGTATTATTTGAATCTGTGTCCTGAACCAAATCTCATGTGGAATTCTAATCCCCATGGTTAGAGGTGGGGTCTGGTGGGAGGTGATTGATCATGGGGGTGATTGATCATGGGGTATATTTCTCATGAAGGGTTTAGCAACATCCCCTTGGTACTTTCCTCATGATTATGAGTGAGTTCTTGGGATACCTGGTTGTTTAAGTGTGTAGCACCTGCCATTCACTCTCTTGCTCCTCCTCCAACCATGTGAAGTGTCTGTTCTTCCTTAGCCTTCCACCATGCTTATACGTTTCCTGAGGCCTCCCCAGAAGCTAGCAGATGCCAGCATCATGCTTCATGATTCCTGTACAGTCTGCAGAGCTATGAGCCAATTAAACCTCTTGTCTTTATAAATTACCCGCTCTCAGGTATTTGCTCATAGGAATATGAGAATGGACTAACACAGTGGGGAGCAAGACAAAGGACATTATTCTTTTTATTTAGCAACTGTGCTAGAGGGCATGGCAAATGCAATGAGATGTTAAAAGAAATAAAAGTCATTCCCCCCAAATAAACCTAAATAGATCTTTATTTACAGATAATATTATGTATCTAGGATATACTAGAAATTCCACAAAAAACATGGTTCTAGAACTAATAAATGAGAAAAGTCCTAACATGTGAAGTTATTATGCAGAAAATAATTATATTTCTATAAAATAGCAACAAAAATTAGAAACCAAAATTTTAAAAGTATCATTTATAATAGAAACCTAAAACATGAAAACTTGAATTTAATGAAGTAGGTAGAAAATGTAAAATGTGCAATTGAAATCTTAAAAAGCACTTCTGAAACTTAAAATTACCTATATCAACGGGTGGATATGACATATTGAGATTAGAAATTCACTATTGTCAGGGTATACATTTTCCCCAAATTGGTGTATAGATTCCATGTAATTCCAGTAAAAATTCCAGAAAGTACTTTCTGTAGGAACTAATATTTTGAGTGTAAAATTTATATAAATAAGCAAGACATAGAGAATTTGAAAAATTTTGAAACAGCACAGAAATTTTGGAGGACATACACTATTTTATTTCAAGACTTACTATAAAGCTACAACTGTCAAGACAGTTTGGTGTGGGAGTAAGTACACTGTTCAATGGGACCAAACAGAAAATGTAGCAATAATAATTGTGTATGTGGTTAAACATCTTTTTGATAAAAGTGCCAGGGGAATTATGAAGAGAATTTGTTTTAACAGATTGTCCTGGAACAACTGAATACCTATTTAGTAAGAAAAAGATCCGTAACATTTCAGCACCATATCCAAAAGCCAAACTTTAAACATATCCTACACTTAACTTTAAATAAAAGTTATAGAACTTTTAGAAATAAAAAGTACAGAGAAGAATGCTTGAAAACCTGTCTAAGGCAAGCATTTTTTGGATAGCATGAATAATACTTAAAATATGAAAAGAACAGATACTTCACACAAACACACACACATATTTATATATCATTTTAAATGTTATACAAATTTTATTCTTTGGTGCTTACTGAGAAATAATAATTACAAAATGTATACCCATACAAAATTTGTACAGGTATTTTATTTTGTCTATTTTTATAAAGCAAAATGTTAAAAACAACTCAAATATCTATCAAGGGGATAATACATAAGCAAATGTAATAAATCTGCACACTGTAACACTACTCAGAAATAAAAAGAAATAAACTATGATAACCACAGTACATTGATTTAATCTCAAGAACATTATATAAGAAAAAATAACCAACATAAAAATAATATATACTTTATTATTGTGTTTATACAAAAATTTAGTGAAGACAAATTGATAATTACAGAAAGGTGATCAGTGATTTCCAGGAACTTTTCACATGAAGGGAGATCATAGTCAAAAGAAGCATAATTAAACTGTATATGAGATAGAAATGGCCTAATATTTATGGTGGAATGCTTAGGTATATATATTTATTAAACTTACTGAACTATGCACTAAAACTGGAGGTACTGTATCTTAAAGCATACTTAAAGTATAATTCAAAAAAGTTGATTTTAAAACAAAATAAAATCAAATAAACCTTTTAAACTTTTAAGCATCATTTCCCAAACTTAATTGAATATGAATTTTAAACCTTAAATATTTTTATGATTAATTTTTTATTTAGGACATATACCAATATCTTGAGAGAAAATACTATGAAAGTATGAGATTATAAAATGTTAAAAGTAATCTACTTACAAAGTCCAGAAATACATTATCCGTAAGAGTGGCAGGGTAGACTAGCACCCTGAAAAACAGAAAAATACATGAAGATATGTCATTTAGTGTTGCCAGACTTTCCAGTTTTTAAAAAGGAAAAGCTATAGTCCACATTTTAAGCGTATATTTCTAATTATTCAGTGATTGACAAGTAAGTGCATTTTGTAATATTTCTTTTGTTCTTAGTCTTTATCTGAGATACTGTGAGCATTGATATCCTTGCAGTGTAACCACAATTCTTCAATTACTGCTCTCCTGCTTTGCTGCAATTCTCTGTTCATTTCATTGCCTATTCTCTAAATTAGCCAAGCTTATTCTGACTCTAAAAATTTTCACTTGTTTTTTCTTTTTCCTGAACATTCTGATCCCACATCTTCATATGACCGGTTTGTTCGTGTCCTTCAGGCATCTGTTCAGATGCCTCTACCTCAAACTGTGAAATAGTATTAGTTCACAATTAACATCTTTGTTTTATCTGCATTGTAAAGTACAGGAAGATACAGAGGATTACAGCATACTAGAATAGAAGTTCAAGTGCGGAAACCTCACTGTAAGCAGTGCTAAAGGAGAAAAACTTAAACTATAATAGACAAATTGCTAGAAGATCAATGTAGTCAAGTTTGAAAGACAAAAGCTCTAAGAGGTCTAGTTTCTTACGAGTTTCACCTCAACGAGCCCCAGCAGTTTCTCAATTGAAGCTCAGAGAAAAATCTCCTCCTGCTTCTGGCAGCAAGAGAGGAAAAGCAGCCAACTGCAAATAAGGCCAGTACCTTTGGTTCTTTTCAACAAGTAAGGTCCCCTCTCAAGGGAACTTACCTTTCAAGAGCCTCAATGACATAGAGAAAGGAAATGCCCCACTCTAGTTGATTTTAGTTTTCCAGGTGGCGAGAAGGAAAATATCCAATTTCATTCCATCTAATCTTCCTGTTTAACCAAAAAAGCAACTAGGAAAGTCACATCCTAAGGGCACGGGCTCACTAAAATTCTGAGAACTGTTGTAGATTTATAAAACAGTTTTCCACCTACCACCCCTGACATTTCTTATCACTATATCAATGGGATTTTGGTATAATAACAAGGAAATACAACTGAAACAACAATACATTTCAGACATTATTTAAGAAGAAGGCTCTAAGAATACCCAAGGACAACAGAAGAGAGCAAAACAAGAAAACCAGAATACATTTTAACCTCTTCATATGACCCTAGGTAGAGGCATCTGAACAGATGTCTGAAGGACACAAACAAACCAGTCATATGAAGATGTAGGATCATCTGATACCTACAGCTGCAGAAAATATTAAACACAGCTTTTTAGCCATATAAACATAAAATTTTATATTAAAGACCTATTAATTGAAATTGCTCAGAACATTATCTTTCAAGAGATACTAAAGAGCAAAGAAACCCTACAAGTTGAAGATATAGAGCAAGCCTCAGATCCAGAATCAAAATATGGCAGAGAAGCTGGAATTATAAAAGTGCAGATTTAAAACTACTATGATTGAAATGATTAGGGCCTAACGGGAAAAAAAAAAGTAGATAATATCCAAGTACAGATGGATAATGTAAGCAGCAAGATAGCAATTTCAATATGAATAAAGATGCTAGAAATAAAGAAAACCTGTCTCTACGAAATGAAGAATTCCTTTGAAGTGTTCATCAATACACTAAACATGGCTGAAAAAAAGAATTGGTGAGATTGAGATTGAAGCAGAAAACTAACAAATAAATCTTGGACTTAAACTCAACAATTTGCTAATTGTACCTAACAGACATCTACAGAGTACTTTACTGAACAACCACATTATATATATTCTTCTTATCTGTACATGGAACATATTCTAAGATAGACCACATAGTTGGCCAAAACACAAGTCTCAATAAACTTAAAAGAAAAAGAAATCATAGCAAGCCCACTCTCAGACCACAGTGCAATAAAAATAGAAATCCATAGCAAGATCTCTCAAAACTGCACAAAAACATGAAAATCAAACAACTTGTTTCTAAATAACTCTTGGGTGAACAAAGAGATTGTGGCAGAAATCAAAAAAATTCTTTGAAATTATTAAAAAATTGAGATACAACTTACCAAAACCTATGGGATACAACTAAGAAGTTTTAAGAGGAAAATTTATAGGGCTAAACACCTTCATCAAGAGGTTAGGAAGATTCCCAATTAACAACCTAACATCGCAACTAGAGAAAATAGAGCAAAAGAATAATCTAACTGAAAAACTAGTAGAAAAAAGGAAATAACTGAAATCAGAGAAGAACTGAATGAAATTGAGACTCAAAGTCCATACAAAAAGATAATGAAACCGAGAGATGCTTCTTTGAATGAATAAACAAGATATAGGCCATAAGCTAGATTAATGACAAAAAAAATGAGAAGATCCAGGTAAGCACAATCAGAAATGACAAAGGCTACTTTACAACTGCTTCCACAGAAATACGAAAAATCCCAGAGACTATTATGAACACCTCTAGGCACACAAACTAGAAAATCTAGAGGAAATGGACAAATTCCTGGAAACACACAACCTCTCAAGATTGAATAAGTAAGACAGTAGAAACCTGAACAAACCAATAACAAGTTTGGAAATTGAATCAGTAATGAAAAACTTACCAATCAAATAAATCCATGGAGCAAATGCATTCATAGTCTAATTCTATCAGATGTAAAAGAAGAACTGATACCAATTCTACTGAGACTTTTCCAAAAAAATCCAGGAGAAGAGGCTTCTCCCTATTCATTCTACAAAGCAAGCATCATTCTGATACCAAAATCTGGCAGAGACACAATAAAAATTGAAAACCTTAGACACTATTCCAATGAACATAGATGCAAAAATTCTCAATAATATACTACCAAATTGAATCCCACAGCACATCAAAAGTTAATTCACCACAGTCAAGTAGGCTTTATTTCTGGGATGCTGGAGCATCACATTGTGTAACTTCAAATTATATTATAAGGCTACAGTAACCAAAACAGCATGGCATTGGTTAAAAAAGAGACACACAGGCCAGTGGAATAAAGTGGAGAACGAGAAATAAATGTGCACACTTACAACCATCTGATTTTTAACAAAAATTGACAAATGGCACCTTATAAACTAAACGGCTTCTGCACAGCAAAATAAATTATTAACAGCATAAAGAGAAATACTACAGAATGGGAAAATATCTATAACCTATGAATCTGACAAAGGTCTAATATCCATAATGCACAAAGAACTTAAACAAATCAATGAAGAAAATACAAATGTCCAATTTAAGAAAAAATGGGAAACGGACATGAACCAACAATTCACAACAGAAGATACACAAGCAGCCAATAAAAATATGAAAAAATGTTCATTATCACTATTCATCAGAGAAATGCAAATCAAAACCACAAGGAGATACCATCTCACATCAGTCAAAATGGCAATTATTAAAAAGTCAAAACACAACAGATTCTGATAAGGCTTCGTGGAAAAGGCAATGCTTGCATACTGTTGGTGGGAATGCAAGCTAGTTCAGCCACTGTGGAAAGCAGTTTGAAGATTTCTTAAATAACTTAAAATAGAAAAACCATTTACCCCAGCAATCTCACTACAGGATATATACCCAAAGGAAAATAATTCATTCAATCAAAAAGACACATGCACCCATATGTTCATTACGGTACTATTCACAATAGGAAAGACATGAAATCAATTAGGTGGACTGGATAAGGAAAATGTGATACATATACACCATGAAATACTACACAGCCATAAGAAGAACAAAACCATGTCCTTAGCAGCAATATGAATGGAGTTGAATTAATGGCCAGTATTCTCTGAAAGCTAATTCAAGAACAGAAAACCAGATGCTGTACGTTCTCACTTATAAGTGGGAGCTAAACACTGAATACACATAAAGTTGTGTACAATAAACATTGGGGACCACTACACAGGGAAGGTAGGAAGGGAGCATGAACTGAAAATCCAACTATTGGGTACCATATTTACTGCCTGGATGATGGGATCATGGGAACCCCAAACCTCATCATCACACAATATACCCAGGTAACAAACCTGCATATGTAAAATTTAATCTATAATAATATTTGGAAACATTTTTTAAAAACTTTGTGTTGACCATATTTTAAAATCTTATTTTCATCCTTCATTGATACAGTGAGCAATAAATTAAAAAGTTTATTGCATTCATTATAAGATGCTCTATTATTGCTGAAAAAAATAAACTTTAATAGAAATTCCCAAGAATGAAATAGCAATCCCCAAGAATGAAACTTTGATATCAATTCCCAAGAATGAATAGCATTTCCTAAGAATGAGAGAATTCCCATTCTCCACACAATGGAGAAAAAAAATTAAAAAACAGAATAGTAAATCTGACAACTATGGGAAAATTAATTAATGTACAGCAAATGCATAATGGGACTATCATAGGAAAAGAAAGAAAGTTACCAAATATTTCAGATATTAATAACTGAGAATTTAACTAAATTAATGAGACATTGATATGGTTTGGCTCTGTGTCCCCACCCAAATCTCATCTTGCTGTTCCCATAATTCCCACGTGTTGTGGGAAGGACTCTGTAGGAGATAATTGAATCATGAGGCCAGGTCTTTCCCATGCTTTTCTCCTTGTAGTGAATAAGTTTCATGAGACCTGACGGTTTTGAAAATGGGAGTTTCCCTGCACAAGCTCTCTTCTTTTGTCTTCTGCCAGGTGAGATGTGACTTTCACCTTCTGCCATGATTGTGAGGCCTCCCCAGCCGTGAAAACTCTAAGTTCAATAAACCTCTTTCTTTTGTAAATTGCCCAGTCTCGAATATGTCTTTATCAGCAGCATAAAAACAGTATGCTGTGTCTGTATTAGGACACCAAACAATAATAGATTCTGTGTCTCAGATAATACCAAGTATGCTAAGTAGTTTTTAAAATCTACATCTAGGCATATCATACTCAAATCCCATAAAATTCAAAGAAGATAAAATGATTAGAACAAATTCATAGAAAATAAACACATTATCTATAGAGGGAAAGTATAAAATGTGCATCAGACTTCCCCCTTCAGAAACTATGCAAGTAAGAAGAGAGTGGAGTGAAATATTTAAAGTGTTGACAGAAGGAAAAAAAAAAAAAAAAAAAAACTAGTAACCTATTAATTGAAAGACAAATCACTTTTTTAAACAAATAAAGCTTGAAGAATTCTCTTTTACCGGTGTATGTGTTTCAAGAAATGTCAAAAGAAATTCTTCAGAAAGAAAGAAAATGATATAGTTCTGACACTTGGGTCTACATTAAAAAGAAAGAGCAGTAGAAAGGAAACAAACGAAGGTAAGATAAAATTGTAATTTGTGTCCTTAGTTGATATAAAATATTCTTCAATATAATAATAGCAAAATACACAAACATAATATAGCCATATACATGGCTATATAGAGATTGAGGAGAAAAAGTGAATAAATATAAATATAAATATAAGTGGATGAAGAAAATAAATGACAGCAATGTTATAAGTAATGAGAAGGAGAAATTGAGAATAATCTGTAATAAGTTAGAGTACTCATGAAGTAGAATAGAGATATCTGTAAACTCAAGGGAAACCAGTAAAACACTAAAATTAGCCTAATTAATTTGCTAAAATAATAGAAAAAGAATAGGATCATATAAAGTACTCACTTAAAACCAGAAAAGAAAAAAAGTGAAAGACAAAAAAAAAAAAAAAAGAAAAAAAAAAAAAAAAAAAAAAAGCAAAGAAAATGGCCACACAAATAGAAAACATTATCAAATATGGTAAATATTAATGTAACAACTTAATTATTTTAAGTTTCAATATGGTAAATATACCAATGAAAAGACAGAGTCTATAAGAGTAGGTTAAAAAACTGACTACACATTGTCTAGACCTTCCTTCAGTGAAAAGGCATATATTAAAATTTGAGAAGCCAAAGGAAGCAATGTTAGGATAAACCAAAGACTAATATTTGCTGTTAATTTTCCATGTTTTACCTTCTTTGAAAATAACTTCTCATATTTTGGAAAGGAAGAGGCTATTCAAATAAACTAGTGACACTTAAGGCACAGTTTGTAAAGAAAAATAATTTTACATAAAATGTTTGGAACATTTAGTTCATTTAGCTAATGGAATGTGTTGTCTATTTCAGGTGATAATGTTTATTTAAGAGTATAATAAAACATGTTAAATGTATCTTTGAACCATGCATCATTATGTTCATAATCTTAGCCTATTTTTCCGATTAACTTCTATTCTTTGAGGTTGCATGATGTTTAATACATATTTGTAAAGTAAGCATAGTGTCTCAAGGTAAGATGAGCCCAGTGCCCAAGATAAAAAATGAGTCAGTAAACTAGGTGTAGTGGCTGAACTTACTTTAAATAAAGAAACATTGGAATGTTAACAAATTTTAATACCTGGAGGCTTTCATTAATTTTAAAGCTGGATTTAACTAAAACTGTTGATTCATTTTAAATGACTTTACAACTTAACCTGCCAAGTATTTGTACGTGTTTAGCTCGGCACACTCATATTTGGAAGAACTAAAATAGCCCATTGAGGTGAGCAGAGAGATACTACTTTAAAACACTGCTTTCAAGTAATCTCTATACTGTCCCTGTTCATAAAAAAAATTTGTTGTCATAGTTTCTCCATAAAATTTTTATTGATTTAGCCTTTACTTAAACAAAATTAGAAATCAATTTACCCCACAGTTTAAGACTTTAAAAAAGAATATATATTTTGTAAATTTTGATTTGTACCCTATTTCTTTTGTTTCCGTATCCAGGTAACAAAATCTAATCTTGTTAGCAGAAGTTTATGTTTATATTTTAGGATTACAATCAAAGTATGGCGTAAAACAAAATCCTTTTTAGCTTACAATTGTGCAGATGCCCTTGCTTTATTTTCTAAAAAGTAAACTTCCTTTGTTCTAAAGAATTAAGACAACAAAATATAGCCATGCCAGCCACGCCTATGTTTACGGCAGACATAACGTAAGGCTGTTGTTTTGGATTTTCCCTGGAGACGTCTTAAATGAAGTCTGAGATGTGTAGTTCTTTCTTCTTTTCCTCTTATTATGCAACAGCTCCATTGGTGTAGTGGCAAGGTGTGGGGAAGGGGAGGCATTCTACAGTCCCATGAGGAGGTCTCAGTCTTTTTTTAGCAAGCCGTGCTCCTACGCTGTGACCTGCTCAGGTTTAATCCTCCTTAAGTGAAACAGAAAGCTTAGATGGAGCTAACGTTTTGTATTTTCCAAGCAGAAGGTTAGGGAGCTGGAATTGGGTACTTCTTTCCTTCCCCTAGATTGGTCAGGCTCAGGTATAACAACTTCTCTTGAAAGCAGATCTTGTTGAAAACAGGATTTCTGGCCTTACATCAATACAAATTTTGATTTCCTTCCCTGCCAGAAGCACGAAGGGATTTTCTACCAATCTTCACTGTGAGTACTTGGTGGGACTTCTGGATAAAAAGCTCACAAAATTGTAGCCCCTTTCTACAAATGCCACCTTGGAGTTTTTCACTCTCAAACTTGTCCATGCTAAACCTCCTGTAATTCCCTCAATTCTAGTTAGGTTTTTCTGCTTTGGTTGGTTCTCACAGAGGTTTCGCTTAGGTAACTTTTAATTTTCTGTATCCATCTATTTGTCTATTCAATGTTAGGCCAGTGGTTTGCTCTGTGACCTCAGCTTTCATATGTATCTGAAATGAGTTGTTTATATTCAGTTTGTTCGGCTTTTTTCTTTTGGGGAGGATGGGATTGAGAACTTTCAAGCTTCTTACACATAAGACTGGAAATCAGACATCTTTCTCTTCCATTTTCAAATTTCCCTCATTTTCTTTGCACAAATGCCCCTCCATTATTCCTTATCTATGTTATTTGGATTAAGTAACTGCTTAGGGCTCAGGTGTACCCCCAGTTTGTATAACCTCCATCACAACAGGGTAATTCAATGAACCTCATTTTCTTTTTTTTTTTTTCAGATTTCTGTTAACAACAAACCAAACTCCTTAGTTGATATATCCAAAATATTTATTTTTTCCTTAGGTTTTACTTAAGAAATTTTCATCTTTTTACTTAATTCTTCCCTTTTAGTGTTTTTTTACCTTTTATTTTCAAGAGTGCTTTTGCTAATTACTGATTATTTGTTTTCCAGGCAATAGTGTTTCTTTTTTTTTTTTTTTTTTTTTTTGACATAACATCATCTCAAAATTATTTTGGAGGATATAAACTATTTTTTCTCTTTTTTATTCTGATGTCTTTCTATCCTTATCTGGATTTTGCTCTCTCAAAATACCAAATTTACTCTAATCCATGGTGACATTTTGTTATTTATTCATCTGGAAGATGAGATACAGAAATGCTCTGTAAATGTGGATGGGGCTTGTCAATGAGCAAACTTTACTTAGCATAAAGGAGTGAAGAGTTGCTGCTTAGCCCTAAAAGTGTCCCAATTCTCTCTAGTGTGACAATTTTCTTGCTAGCTTTTCTAGTTCTTACAGATGATTCAATTAGTTGTTTTTAGAGAAATTTTATTTTTTTCTTACCCAATAGTACACTCCTGGCTGTTTCACATTGAATATGGGTTTGAGGGGTGTCTTGGATAATTGGATAATCTGATTATAGAGTTTTAATAAATTCCTCTATTTTCTATCTCATTTCTCATCTCTGACGTTATCAAACCTGTCTTCAGATCTCTCATCAGTCTAGAATTCTGCTCTGGAAAATTGACTGTCCCCCTGAAATAGTACAGTTCCCCTCCACATTACTTCAGTAGAAAATACATGTTTTTGTTTTTGATTTTCATTTCCCTGAAATTTATTCTCTAAATTTTATTAATCCTCCAGATTCCTTCTGTGGATATGGAATTACAACTTTGTTATTCCTTTACCAAATATTTTAGATGAGGTTTTGGTTGCCTACTACCTGCCTTTTATTTGGATTTAAGTAAAATAATGACAGTAGTAGTAATGCAAAAGTAATATTTACCATAAGCATACAAATAACTACTGTGTACTGAAATCTTCCAATGGCAGGTCCATTGCTAGGTAATTTGCAAAATCCATCTTCCTTAGACTTGTAACCACCCTGTGAAGTTATCATCTACAGATGAAGGCACCCACTTCACTTAGAAAAGGTTAGTTTAAGTTGGTTAGAGTCTCCAGAGATGGCCTCCACCAATTCTTCACCCCTTCCCTATTTACAGATGTCTCAAGAGTTGAGTCTAATCTCTCTGATTCTAGTCTGGCCTTGATACTTGCTTTGACTCAAAGTCTGGGGCAGAAGTGATGCTGTGTCAGGTTTGGTCTTAGATTTTAAGGTTTCTCACACTGTTTACCTTTGTGCTTTTTGGGGAAGACATTTGCCATTCTCCAAACAAGCTCAGGCTGGAGAAGTGAATGGCGAGACACCCTGTGGAGACAGAAAGAGGGAGAGGGGACTGCAGAAGACCACTGAAGCATCTGCCAAGTAAGCAGACTGGACTTTCCAGGCCAGGAAAATCACCATCTGAATGCAGCCACCTAAAAGACCACATTCAGTGACTCACGGGCATAAGAACTGTCCACCTGAGACCTGCCTAAATTCCTGACCTACAAAATTTTAAGAAAAATAAATTGTCTTTTTATGCCATTAATGTCAAATGGATCATTATGTTACCAGGGCATCCTTGCTCCCAGAGCTCCCAAGATGGTGGTGGACTGCTTCCAAGATGGCGGTGAGCTGCTTCCAAGATGGTGGCAAGCCTCTTGTTCTCTGACCTGGGGTTCTTGACTTCACAGATTCCAAGGAATGGAATTTTGGGCCATGCAGAGAGTGTTATAGCTCTATTAGAAGCTGTGGGTCATGGAAGAGAACCGTGGAACCCAGCGACTAGTGTCCAGCTCGATTAGGATGAACCTGGGCAATTAGCTATGCGGGAACAATAGCAAGCCTTTAGCCTGATTGGGAGCAGCAATGGGCACCTCACTGGATCAGGAGCACAGCGGACACCCTGCCAGATCTGGAGGGATAGAAGTCAGCATCAGGTCTGTGATGGTGGCAAACAGCAGTGGTGGATGGTGAGCAAAAGCTCAGCGTGCTCTCTAACAAACACGGTCCATAACAAACACGGAGCAGAAGAGTGTTCAGTTGCAAGATTTAATAGAGTGAAAACAGAGCTCCCATAGGAAGGGAGCAGACCCAAAGAGGGTAGCCATTGCCAGCTCGAATGCCTGCATTTGTATCCTGATCATTGTCCCTCTCTCAGACAACAGATGAATGGCTATTTCTTTACCTCCTGTTTTTGCCTAATTAGCATTTTAGTGAGCTCTCTTTACTACCTGATTTGTGGGGTGTGAGCTAACTTGCAAGCCCTGTGTTTAAAGGTGGATGTGGTCACCTTCCCAGCTAGGCTTAGGGATTCTTAGCCCAGGAAATCCAGCCAGTCCTGTCTCTCCATTACACAGATACAGATAACTGAAAGATGAACCTATGTGCAAGTATCTAGCATGTGCAGAACTGAAATTCATACCCAAGTCGATATGAATCAGGAGCTTGCACTTTTAACCAGCACTCTTGATTTCCATATATTGCAACAACCTGAGTGCACAGCAGATGGATTGAAAACTTTATTAAATTAACTTTATAATAAAACATAAACAGAGTGCAAGAGAGAAAACATTTACTACCCAGTAAAATAACTCACAACTAGATAAAACCTACACAAATACACAAAAGATGTATAGAATTACAAGTGTTAGAAAAAGAACAAATGAACAAGGGAGAGAAATATAGGAAATTTAATGTGGTTAAAGGCAAAACCTTTATTTCTTTTCTTTTCTTTTTTTTTTTAGACAAAGTCTCCAGGCTGGAGTGCAATGTTGCTATCTCAGCTCACTGCTACATCTGCCTCCCAGGTTCAAGTGATTCACGCCCGGCTAATTTTTGTATTTTTAGTAGAGATGGGGTTTCACTATGTTGGCCTGGCTGATCTCAAACACCTGACTTCAGGTGATCTGCCTGCCTTGACCTCCCAAAGTGCTGGGATTACAGGAATGAGCCACTATGACTGGCCCCAAAGCCTTGATTCTTATATTACCATCCTCTCCTGCTGTCCTGAGGATCCTTCTTAAGTAGCATAATCAGTATTTCACCCTTAGGTTGTCTACTCATTATCTATCCCAATGAATCTGCAAACATCTTCCAGTCCTGTCAGTGGTGCTAGGGGGAAGGATTGGGCACAATTTCCCTTTAACAAATCATCTTCTGAACATTTCCATTAGGCTTCTCTCTCATCCTTAGGCCCGTGTTTCTAATGTGACTTCACCTTGCCTGTATATAAAAAAGGTGTTCAACTTGGTCCCGTTGCTGGAACACTTGAAGAAACTTGGTAATAAAATCATCCCATTAATTTTAATTACATGTATATGGATTAGTTATTTTGAAGGAATTTTGCATGCGTGATATCATGAGCAACAAAAATTCTTCTTTAGAATAAGGTAAAGTTGAAATAAATGAATGGCATCAAGTTCCTAAAAGGAACTCAGTATGCAGAGTTATTAAGTACTGTCCTCATTTCGTAGAAATGGACCTACAAACAGAAAATCTGCTCTAACCAGCCAGTCAGCTGGTCACTCAGAGCTGTAGCAGCTTCCAGGAACCCTGGCTCCTGTTCCCTGCCTCCTCTCTGATACCTGATGCTATGTAAAATGTAGACTGCAAGTTCCTCAGCACCTTACCATCTGTCTTTACGGCCATTGTTTGGATGATTTAGTAGAATAATTGCATGAAAAACGCTTGACTCTAATAATCAGATTCCTATTAAACACTAAGTAAATACATGCATATTTATTTCACCAACATGTATTATCCTATAATTACAGGAATGATAAATATAGTCCTTCATCTTAATGAGCTTTCTATCTAGTGGGTGAAAAAACAGGCATGTAAGTCAGTGTGATGACGTACATAAGCATATATGCAAAGTAACATGAGAGCACTGAAGAGGGATTAATTTTACTGAATCTTAAATGTGGCTGATTATTTATATTTTAAAATATTTGAATGCATGGATATGTTTATTCAGCAAACAGGACCTCAAAAGCTGATTCTAGAGTACAGAATATATTTTCCTGGGATTTTGTTGATTTATATTTTGTTTTACTATTAGTGACAACTTGAAAACAGAACTCCTATTGTCCACAAATGATGGTAGTGCAATTTGGATTTGGAAATCTGTTCTAATATGAAAACTCTACTTGACCATTTTCTTTCTTGTCTGCAAGGAATCATTGTGATCTCTAGTGGACTATAAATGAGACCATAGCCCATACCCAAGGGTTGCCACAGTAGATAGTTCTCAGTAAACATTGTAAAATGCTAGATTGCCCAAGGTTGTTCTTGAGATTGAGAGAGGATGCTGTGATAGACTGCATATGCGTGTTCCTCTTGATTCAGAAATATAGACTGATGGATATCTATCTACCACACAAATATAAACACAATGATTTTATTTGCAAAACCATTAAAGTCACATGTGAAATAGTGTACACTTAACAGGTTATTTTTAGATCATCACCAAACACAAGAATATCAGTTTAATAATGAGATTTGAGCAATTACAATAAAACAGAACCAAAGAAAATTCCAAAAATTGATAAAGGATGGGCATTGAAATAGAATTTTCTAAAGCACTAAAATCTTACCATGTATGACACATGGTTAGTGAACATTCACGGTGTTGTATTGACTGGAGAGCTGTCTATACATATATTACAGGCTGTTTGAGCATGAAATAGAAAGACATGAGCTTTCTTTTACATCCTGAGAAAAACTTGCTTTGAGACTTTAGCCAAGTCAATTTTCTAGGATTCAGCATATGCCTATGCTTAATTAGGCAGTAGACTTTGTGATTTCTAAACACCAATCTACTAAATGAAAAGGTACCCAAGGTATGGTAGAGTTACACATGTGGTATAAAAAGGCCCGCATAAGCTGATATACTAGGTCATCATAGGTGACTAATTTCAAATACGTAAGCTTCAGTTTCTCAAACATTCACTTGTGAAGAGTGATACCTAGATTGATATGTTGCTTAACTCAAAGACTGCATGTATTGTTTAGAGATCCTTTAAATATTTATTAGGTGGTCAATACAATTTCATTCATTGTACATCAATTCATTTGTTATGTGATGTCAACAATGATTCCTATTGCACCATTGTCTCTACCAAATGGATCAGCTTTGACTTGCTCGTATTTCTTAGTAACATGACTCTCCATGTGTGATAATTGGGATACCTTAATCAATTGCTAAGGCCCATTCCCATCTCAATAAAATAGGCATATTTAAAAAGCAAGATCAAGATTTTGCCTCTAGTCAGAAAAAGTATCATCATGAAGAATATCATAGCTATTTAAAGACTAAATAAAACCTGCCTGAATAAAAAAATGTTTATGTAAAGTTTAGACCAGATTGAACACAAAAATTTGAACTCAAAACTAATTAAATGGCCATAAATATTAGAATATAGTTATAGGATTTCCCTTTCAAATTGCCTCAAACACTATAACATAATTTTATTTGAATATGGGTATAGTGTTATATGAGGACTAAAAACTAGATTACTTCCTAAATCTTTTGTTAATGGTAAGGAATAAGAAGAAAAAACAGTTTTCAGTGTTGTAATAATAGGCACACAAGTGCTACAGTAAAATAAACTATACATAATAATAGCAGAATAAACTGTAAATGTTACTCACCTTTATCATACATTCATATGATTTTGCATTTTACAAACAATGTCACCCCGTTGTGTGGATTCCACATAAAGCCCATGAAGGAAATGTAAACAAAAAGCACTATTAACCATCCTAGACCTGCAGAAATTCAGAAACAGAAGGAAATGCCAGGTTCATGCTACAAGTTGGATTTGTTCTTATTCTAATTGATGGTTGCAGTTATAATACCAAGCTTTATAGTAGTCTCACTTTTATTACTAGAAAAGCAATTAAGTTTCTTACAAAATTATGCTCTATTAAATGAAAATGTATAATGAGAATTGTATTTATCTTAGGAGAAAAAAGTCATGAAGAAGAAATCTTTATTTGGGGCTCAGAAAAGTAAAATATTTATAAACCCTGTCATATTGATACTTTTTGCACTAAGTCTGTTTACCCTCAAAATATATATAAGCCCCTGTAACGAAAGTTCCTGTGTAAACCATGTCAATATTTTAGCAATTTTGACTGAGAGACATTCTAGCTAACCTGAAATTTCCTATGTTTTAAGCTGTCAGAACTATAATTTATGATATTGCTTTAGGAAGAAAACTGTAGTGGTAGCATTTGTTAAAACATAAAACAAAAACTTGTGTTTACATATGGTAGCAGAAGCGAAGACTGAGAGAAGCCCAGTTCGGTTTTAGGAAAATGTTTCTATCTCCTTTGTTAGATCAGATGACTGAAAGAAGAAGCCAGCTAAGTGGCTGTGCCCAGAGTTGTAGACAGCCTGGGTGAGGCGTGCTCAACCTAGCCTGTTGGTAATAGTCCTGGAATAGCCATAAGGGGATAGAGGGTGAGGACAGTTAACAGTTCCATGATCAAGAACAGAGATGAAGATGATGCTGATTTGGGACTAAGGTGAAAGTTAGTTTTTATCTATTTAAAATGATAATTTGTTCAACATGGAGTTTTTGCATAGAACTTTTGTTTGAAAATGCAGTAACATACTAATTACCTTGATTACTGAGTTTTTAGTATTTATTTAAATCGTGTGCCCAGAGCAAGTGACAAAATGTTATAACTGAGCGTAAATCCCAGCAAAGCCTCTGTGGGATGTGCAGGGCCTGATGTGGGAAAAACATTCATTGCAGAAAGCAGGGAGCACTCCTGGGGTTAGGTTTCGAGGGTGCTTTGGTCAGATGGGCTTAAAGACTGGATAAACAAGAATTCATTGACTTAGGGAACTTCTTTGGGACATGAGATTTAACACCCTGGCAAGGACTCACTGCCGGAGTGGATTTTAGGAGCCTGGAAAAGTGATCAGCTTTTCGTGAAGTAGAAATTCTACATGACTCCAGCAGAAAGGAGAAGAATAAATAGATTCTGGGAAAGAAGATACGTAGGGATAGCCAGAGCCCACCAGACACCCATGTTGCATAAGGAGCCCAGAGGATGTCTGTGATGTCCTGGTGAGAGGAAGTTGGCTAGTCACTCTCCTTTGCAGGTTCCAGTGATGGTGGGAAAGGCATGCACAGAGATGTCCTTTTTTTATAGCCAAGAACGTTGAGGCCAGTGGGCAGCTCTGAACCACCAGCAACCACAAGGCCACCATGACTAACACATAACAAGTTCACAGGGAAGCTAAAGGGCTGACTTCAGTGAGTGGAGGAAATGGTTAACAGAGCACAGGGACCCTGGAGGCACACTAGGAAGCCCATCTGGCTGCTGCTTAATATCTACTACAACATAAAGTAAATATAAAATAAAATAAAATACTGTAGTGGAGGAGGGTGAGGGTGATTGCCCTACTAAAAATCCCTTGTCTGTCCTTCTCAGATGTGGCAGGTTCATTGAAGAAAAGATCTTGCAACAGCAAAGCAGGTATATAGCATGATGTTTCCCCCAATCTTTCCCCAGAGGGTTCTAAGGCCATTCACTCGAATGACTCTACCCTGGGGAAAGGGAAACAACTAGGACTTTTCATTTATTAGGCATAGAATCTCAGTAGATGTTAGCCCCAGAAACCCAAGGGGCCAGAATGGTTAGAGTGGGCCATGGTACATTCAGATAATCAATGAAGTATGAGCACAGAACAGCCCCAAGCATTCTGGAGCAACCCACTGGTATTTTCACGGCCCTAGAGTGTATAATCAGAACCA
This sequence comes from Rhinopithecus bieti, assembly GCF_001698545.2. Lineage (NCBI taxonomy): Eukaryota > Metazoa > Chordata > Mammalia > Primates > Cercopithecidae > Rhinopithecus > Rhinopithecus bieti. The sequence goes on along the minus strand of NW_016805527.1, from coordinate 786,732 downwards.
GTACACTTGGACCCACACATTGGGTCTTGCCAGGTGATGTAAGGGATAATGAGGAGGGTCACCTGGAGGGAAACCTCTCAAATCGCCTCCTTCCTTATCAATGTAGTAAACAAAAAAGAGCGCCATACCCAAGATGACAGCTGATATTAGTGCCACCCTTAAAAAACTAAAGGCTGCAGGGTGGCGCTTTCCATCACAAATCCATTTACTCCCCAGCCTCGCCTGATCCTGCAGATGTAACCAGGGGAGAGCTCTGATCACAGCTGCTGTCCCAGAAATGGCATTACAGTCAGCGCATACTGCGAGGCCTCAGATATGGGGTGTGCAGCCATTAATTTGGTGACTTTTGTAAAAACAATTCTAATTAGAGAAGGGCATTGGAAACAGTCCACATTTGTATGGCAGGAATTACAATTTCATTTACGGTTTTGCTACAGGACTCTGTTATCTCTCTTTCCTTCTGTCATTATTAGTCCAAAAGCACTGAGACTGCCCGGACATCCTGTGGCTCATCACCCTGGTCTAGGACATCCCAGCACTGTATGGTTGGAGAGGAGGGGCGGGAGCTGGCTAGTGTGCTGGAGTCCCTGGAAGGACATTCGTGCCCCACAAGGTGAGAGGTCAACTTCAGGTAAAGTTTTTAGGGGTCTAATTATGAGGGCAATTTTACAGTAATTTACTCTCAAGTGTTAAAAGAAAAAAAAAAAAAAAAAACTTTAGATAAATTTAACAGCATTTAATAGATAAAAAACAATTAGCAAATGGATCAGCCCTCAAAGCCAGAAGCAGTTGTGAGAGCTTCCCTCTGTAACCTGGGCACTGTGTACTTCCAAACAGAAAACAGAAGGAGGCACGGAAACAGCTCCATTTATCACAGCTCTGCCCTTGCCTTACTTGGACACAGTCTGATTTTTTGGCAGCCTCTGATTGGTTGAAGCTCCACTGCTGTAATGGACTGAGAATCACCTATTTGTTACAAAAATTAGACTCCTAACTTAGTATTTCTTTTAAATTAAACTTTAAGTTCTGGGATACATGTGCAGAAAGAGCCGATTTGTTACATAGATAAACGTGTTCCATGGTGGTTTTCTGCACCCATCCACCTGTCATCTAGGTTTTAAGTCCCACATGCCTTAGGTATTTGTCCTAATGCTCTCCCTCCCCTTGCCCCCAACCCCCAACAGGCCTCGGTGTGTGATGTTCTCTTCCCTGTGTCTGTGTTCTTGTTCATCTCCTACTTATGAGTGAGAACATGCAGTATTTGGTTTTCTGTTCCTGTATTAGTTTGCTGAGAATGATGGTTTCCAGCTTCATTCATGTCCCTGCAAAGGACATAAACTCATTATTTTTATGGCTGCATAGTATTACATGGTGTATATGTGCCACATTTTCATAATACAGTCTACCATTGATGGGCATTTGGGTTGGTTCCAAGTCTTTGCTATTGTGAATAGCACTGCAGTAAACATACCTGTGCATGTGTCTTTATGGTAGAATGATTCACAATCCTTTGGGTATCTATGCAGTAATGGGATTACTGGGTCAAATGGCATTTCTGGTTCTAGATCCTTGAGGAATTGTGACAGTCTTCCACAATGATTGAACTAATTTACACTCTCACCAACATTGTAAAAGCGTTCCTATTTCTCCACATCTTCTCCAGCATCTGTTGTTTCCTGACCTTTTAATGATCACCATTCTAACTGGCCTAAGATGGTATCTCATTGTGGTTTTGATTTGCATTTCTCTAATGACCTGTGATGATGGGCTTTTTTTCATATGTTTGTGGATCACATAAATGTCTTCTTTTGAGAAGTGTCTGTTCATATCCTTTGCCCACTTTTTGATGGGGTTGTTTGATTTTTTCTGGTAAATTTGCATAAGTTTCTTGTAGATTGCAGATATTGTAGACCTTTTTCAGACGGATAGATTCCAAAAATTTTCTCCCATTCTGTAGCTTGCCTGTTTACTCTGATGACAGTTTCTTTTGCTGTGCAGAAGCTCTTTAGTTTAATGAGATCCCATTTGTAAATTCTGGCTTTTGTTTCCATTCCTTTGGTGTTTTAGTCAAGAAGTCTTTGCCCATGCCTATGTCCTGAATGGTATTTCCCAGCTTCTCTTCTAGAGTTTTTATGGTTTTGGTTTTACATTTTAGTCTTTAATCCATCTTGAGTTAATTTTTGTATAAGGTATAAAGAAGAGGTCCAGTTTCAGTTTTCTGCATATGGCCAGTTTTCCCAGGATCATTTATTAAACAGGAAATCCTTTAGCCATTGCTTGTTTTTGTCAGGTTTGTTGAAGATCAGATGACCATAGATGTGTGGTGTTGCTTCTGTGGCCTCTGTACTGTACCATTGTTCTAGGTATCTGTTTTGGTGCCATTACCATACTGTTTTGGTTACTGTAGCCTTGTAGTATAGTTTGAAGACAGGTAGCATAATGCTTCCAGCTTTGTTCTTTTTGCTTAAGATTGTCCTGACTATACAGGCTCTTTTTTGTTCCATATGAAATTTAAAGTAGTTTTTTTTTTTTTTTTTTTTTTTCTATTTCTGTGGATAAAGTCAATGGTAGCTTGTTGGTAATAGCATTGAATCTATAAATTACTTTGGGCAGTATGGCCATTTTCCAGGATATGTAATCTTCCTATTCATGAGCATGGAAAATTTTTCCATTTATTTGTGTCCTCTCTTACTTCCTTGAGCAGTGGTTTGCAGTTTTCCTTGACGTCCCTTGTAAATTGCATTCCGAAGTATTTTATTCTCTTTGTAGCAATTGTGAATGAGAGTTCACTCATATTTGGCTCTCTGTTTGTCTATTACTGGTGTGTAGGAATGCATGTGACTTCTGCACATTGATTTTGTATCCTGAGACTGCTGAAGTTGCTTATCAGCTTAAGGAGTTTTGGGACTGAGATGATGGGATTTTCTAAATATACAATCATGTCTTCTACAAACAGAGACAATTAGACTTCCTCTCTTCCTATTTGAATATCCTTTACTTCTTTCTCTTGCCTGACTGCCCTGGGCAGAACTTCCAATACTATGTTGAATTGGAGTGGTGAGAAAGGACTTCCTTGTCTTGTGCCAGTTTTCAAAGGAATGCTTCCAGCCTTTGCCCATTCAGTATGATATTGGCTATGGGTGTGTCATAGATAGCTCTTATTGTTTTATGATACATTCCATCAATACCTAGTTTATTAAGTGTTTTTAGCATGAAGTGGTGTTGAATTTTATTGAAAGCCTTTTCTGCATCTATTGAGATAATCATGTGGTTTTTGTCATTGGTTCTGTTTATGTGATGGATTACATTTATGGATTTGAGTATGTTGAACTAGCTTTGCTTCCCAGGGATGAAGCCAACTTGATTGTGGTGGATAAGCTTTTTGATGTGCTGCTGGATTCAGTTTGCCAGTATTTTATTCAGGATTTTCACATCGATTTTCTAAGGGATATTGGCCTAAAATTTTATTTTCTTGTCATGTCTCTGCCATTTTTTGGTGTCAGGATGATGCTGGCCTCATAAAATGAGTTAGGGAGGATTCCCTCTTTTTCTATTGTTTGGAATAGTTTCAGAAGAAATGATACCAGCTCCTATTTGTACCTCTGGTAAAATTTGGCTGTGAATCCATCAGGTCCTGGGCTTTTTTGTTGATAGGCTATTGATTACTGCCTCAATTTCAGAACTTGTTATTGGTCTATTCAGGGATTTGACTTCTTCATGGTTTAGTCCTGGGAGAGTATATGTGTCTAGGAATTTATGCATTTTTTTCTAGATTTTCTAGTTTATTTGCATAGAGGTGTTTATAATGTTCTTTGATGATAGTTTGTATTTCTGCAGGATCAGTGGTGATATCCCCTTTATCATTTTTATTGTGTCTATTTGATTCTTCTCTCTTTTCTTCTTTATCAGTTTGGCTAGTTATCTATCTATTTTGCTAATCCTTTCAAAAAAACACCTCCTGGATTGTTGAATTTTTGAAGGGCTTTTCGTGTCTCTACCTCCTTCATTTCTGCTCTGATCTTAGTTATTTTCTGTCTTCTGCTAGTTTTTGAATTTGTTTGCTCTTGCTTCTGTAGTTCTTTTAATTGTGATGTTCAGGTGTCGATTTTAGATCTTTCCTGCTTTCTGATGTGGGCATTTATTGCTATAAATTTTCTTCTAAACACTGCTTTAGCTGTGTCCCAGAGATTCTGGTACATTGTGTCTTTGTTCTCCTTGTTTAGAAAAAACTTATTTATTTCTGCCTTAATTTTATTATTTACCCACTAGTCATTCAGGAGCAGGTTGTACGTAAAAAGCATGTACTTTTACAGTTTTGAGTGAGTTTCTTAATCCTAAATTCTAATTTGATTGTGCTGTGGTTTGAGAGACTGTTTGTTAAGATTTTTATTATTTTGCATGTGTTGAGGAGCGTTTTACTTCCAATTATGTGGTAGATTTTAGAATAAGTGCTATGTGGTATTGGGCCTTCCTGTCAGAAGGAAAACAGAAAATAAAAGTAATAACATTAACATCAGCAAAAGTATGAGCACAGAAAACTCCATCCAAAGGCCGTCAGCATCAAAATCAAATGTTGAAAACTCACAAAATGAGGAAAACTAGCACAAAAATACTGAAATTTCCAAAAACCAGAATGCCTCTTCTTCTCCAAATGACTGCAAATCCTCTCTAGAAAGGGCACAAAACTGGATGGAGAATGAGTTTGATGAATTGACAAAAGTAGGCTTCAGAGGGTGGGTAATAACAAACTTCTCTGAGCTAAAGGAGCATGTTCTAACCCAATGTAAGGATGGAACTGCTAACTAGAATAAACAGGTTAGAGAACATAACTGACCTGGAGCTGAAAAACAGCACGAGAACTTTGTGAAGCATACAAAAGTATAAAGAGATGAATTGATCGAGTGAAAGAAAAGATATCAGAGATTAAATATCAACTGAATGAAATAAAGCATGAAGGCAAGATTAGAGAAAAAAGAATGAAAATGAACAAACAAAGCCTCCAAAAAATATGGGACTATGTGAAAAGACCAAACTACGATTGATTGGTGTACCTGAAAGTGACAGGGAGAATGGAATCAAGTTGAAAAACACACTTCAGGATATTATCCAACAGAACTTCCTGAACCTAGCAAGACAGGTCAACATTCAAATTCAGGAGATACAGAGAACACCACTAAGATACACCTTGAGAACAGCAACCCCAAGACACAAAACCGTCAGATTCTCCAAGATTGAAATGAAGGAAAAAACATGTTAAGGGCAGCCAGAAAGAAAGATCAGGTTACCTACAAAGGGAAGCCCATAAGACTAACAAGGGATCTCCCTGCAGAAACCCTTCAAGCCAGAAGAGAGTGGGGCCAATATTCAACATTCTTAATGAAAAGAATTTTCAACCGAGAATTTCATATCCAGCCAAACTAAGGTTCATAAGTGAAGGAGAAAAAATGTACTTTGCAGACAAGCAAATGCTAAGAGATTTTGTGACCACCAGGCATGCTTATGAGAGCTCCTGAAGGAAGCATTTAAATATGGAAAGGAAAAACTGGTACCAGTCACTGCAAAACATACCAAAATATAAAGACCAATGACAATATGAAGAAAATGCATCAACTAATGTACAAAATAACCAGCTAGTATCATAATGACAGGATCAAATTCACACATAACAATATTAACCTTAAATGTAAGTGGGCTAAAAATGCCCAAATTAAAAGACACAGACTCACAAATTGGATAGAGTCAAGACCCATCAGTGTGCTATATTCAGGAGTCCCAACGCATGTGCAAAAACACACATAGGCTCAAAATAAAGGGATGGAGGAATATTTACCAAGCAAATGGAAAGAAAAAAAAAAAAAAAAAAGAAAGCAGGATTGCAATCCTAGTCTCTGATAAAACAGACTTGAAACCATCAAAGATCAAGAAAGACAAAGAAGGGCTATTACATATTGGTAAAGGGATCAATGCAACAAGAAGAGCTAACTATCCTAAATATATATGCACCCACTACAGGAGCATCCAGATTCATAAATGAAGTTCTTAGAGACCTACAAAGAGACTTAGACTCCCACACAATAATAGTGGGAGATTTTAACACCCCACTGTCAATATTAGAGAGGTCAGCTAGAGAGAAAATTAACAAGGATATTCAAGACACGAACTCAGCTCCAGACCAAGCAGACCTTAGAAACATCTACAGAACTCTCCACCCTAAATCAATGGAATAAGTTAGTCTTTCAGTTGGTTTACATACTAAGTTAGTTGGAGTTGGTCACTTAGTGACTCAATGTATGCAGTCATCCATAGACAAAATTTAGTTTAACACAAGTAAAAAACTCACTTCTGCATTTTTATTTTTTCTTTAGAGAAAGGGTCTCACTCTGTCACCTGAGCTGTAGTGCAATGGGGTGATCATAGCTTCCTGCAGCCCCTACCTCCTGCTTCAAATGATCTTCCCTCTGCAGTGGACCCCAAAACTGGAGTTACAGCTTGCAGCCACTACATCTGGCACAAACTGGGGCATTTAAAAACTTTTCCCATAAAGCAGAAAGCATGGCGCCTCAGGCCTTTTTGGGTTCTGGGGGCAACAGATCCCACACTTGAAAGTTCTGCTCTGGTCCGTGTTCTGGATAACATGGGAGGTCACGCATACTCTTCTCTTGTCCATTATTACTATGAGCAGATACATGCAGCAACCCCACACTGAGAAGGGTGTCATCCCTGGGAGTGAAGATTTGAGTCACAACACCAATGAAGCTGCCCAAGGCTGGCTGAGCTACAGCAAAGTAAATTCATAGCAGCCATGGAGGAGGGAGAGGATGAGTAAAGATGCTACAAGATCAACTGAAGGTCTGTTGTGGAGAATGTGAAGACGTTGTCTCCAACATGGGAAGAGAAAGGAGTCTGTACAGTATGTGAGTGGACTGTGGCGACATGAGAATGACATTGACTCCAGGGACCATAATAGCCAAGGCTCCAGTGGCTAAGTTTGAATTCCAGTGCAGTCATGCTTTCCTAAGAGGCTCACTAAGACATATGCTCCCTGGGAGACAGGGACTCCGTGACAACCTTGCCAACCTTGTCCATGCGGACATGGAGCATATAGGAAATAATTGAACTACAGCTATGGTTTCTATAATAGTGTTAGAACTGCACAAGTTCTATATTTCTTCTTGAACATATTGGTAGTTTGTGACTTTCAAAGAAATTTTTAATTCCACTGACGTTGACAAACTTAATGCCTGAAGGCTTTCATAATATTCCCATTTTTTAGCATCTGTAGAATATGTAGCAATGTCATCTCTCTTATTTCTCATATTAGTAATTTGTGTTACCTTTCCTTTTACCAGATACAGTTTTTTCAAGAGGCCTCAAAAAAAAAGTCTAAAAGAATCAGTTTTTTTTTTTTTTTTTTTTTTTTTTTTTTTTTTTTTTTTTTTTTTTTACAATTTTCGTATGCTGTCTATTTTATTACTGTCATTGATGGATAGTATGATTTTATTATTTTCTTTCTGCGAGCTTTAGGTTTTGGGATTTTTCTTGCTTTTCTTGTTGTAAGTCCTTAAAGTCCATTGAAATTGATGACTTTTAGAGCTTTCTCCTTTGTTACTTATTAGAAGTTTGAATGCCTATGAAAGTCCCCCTAGAATACTATCTTTCAGAATCTCACAGATTTTGAAAATGTTATTTTTCTATTCATTGAATTGAAAATCAATGTATTTATTTTTTTGACTTCTTTTTATGGCCCATGGGATTTATAAAAATGTGTTATTCAGTTTGTATATACTTAGAATATTTTAAGATATTATTTTATTATTGGTTTCTAATTTAATTATATTTCAGCCTGATAATATACTTTATATGAGGTAATTTATTCTTAAATTTGTTGAGACTTTTTTCATAGTTCATAATATGTTTTACATAAAGGTTTTGTGTGTATCTTTAAAAAAATAAAAAATAAAGTTTTGCCTGTTTTCAATTTGTCCCATCTTCTTTGTTCCATTTTCTTCTCTTTTGCCTTAAGACTAATTCTATTTTATGATTCTATTTCATTTCCTCTCTGGACTACAACTTGTGTTAATGTGCTTTAAGGTTTAAAAGTTCATATCTTTAGCTTATCACTGTCTATCTTTAAGTGATATACCATTTAAAACAAAATAGTGTAATTTATTTCACCCTTTTATCTTTAGGTATTGCTATCATAACATTTATTTTAAATATGTTTTAAAACCAATATTTGAATAAACATTTAAACGTTAATGATATTTAAATAATAAAATAGTGATACAGAATAATTTATATTTACCCATATATTTATAATTTCTGGTTCTTCTGCTTTTGAGTAGTTCTGTATTTCCATCTGTTATCATCTTCCTTTGGCCTGAAGGACTTCCTTTCACATATCTTTCTAGTGAAACACTCTTGGTGATTAATTCTTTCAGCTCTTGTATATTTGAAAAGTATTCATTTCACTGTTTTCTTGAAATATATTTTCCTTGCAAAATCATTCTAAATTGAGTTTATCCCTCTAAGTAATATTAAGGTGTTACTCAAGTCTTTTAATGTACAATGTTTTAGATGATAAATCTGTTGCCTTTCTTATCGTTAGTCTACTATATGTAACTCGTCTTTATTCCTTGGCTGTTCATAAAAATTTCTAAATCTCATTGGTTCTGAGAAATTTGATTATAGTATGACTTAATGTATTTTGTTCATATTTATTGTGCTTTGGCTGCATTGAGCTTCTTAGTTCTGCAGTGTTAACAGTTTTCATAAAATTAGAAAATTTTAGGACATTAAGCTTTAAAATACATTTTTCTTTCTCTTTTTCAGAGTCTCCAATTATACAACTATTAGGATCTTGAAAACTGTGTCTCAGGTTAATGATGCTCTGTTAATTATTTCTATTCTTTTTATATCACTGTATGTTTCAATGTGATTTTTTTATCACTTTGTCTTTAAATTCACGAATTCCACATTTTACACCTATAATCTGCTATTATTCTATCCAGGCATTTTGTTTCAGAGAATATAGCTTCAGCATTTTAAGTTTGACTTGTATCTTTAAAATAACTTCTATGTTTCTATTTAAATTTTTGAAAGTATGCAATAAAGTTATAATAACAAGTTTAATGTTTTGCTAATTTTAATATCCTGTCAGTTCTGGGTAGTTTGTGATTTTTAAAAATTTTCCTTATTGAACGTATTTTGCCTATTTATCTCCTTAATAATAATAACAATTACTATTATTATTATTATTATTATTATTATTATTTTGAAACTGAGTCTCATTCTGTCACCCAGGCTGGAGTGCAGTGGTGTGATCTCGGCTCACTGCAACCTCTGCCTCTCAGGTTCAAGAGATTCTCCTGCCTCAGCCACCTAAGTAGCTGGGACTATAGGCACGTTCCACCACACCCAGTTAATTTTGTATTTTAGTAGAGATGGGGTTTTCCATGTTGGCCAGGCTGGTCTCCACACCTTCCCTCAGGTGATCCACCCATCTCGGCCTTCCAAAGTGCTGGGATTACAAGCATGAGCCACCATGCTCGGCCCTCCCTGGTAATGATTAATGGAATTCCAGATATTGTGACTTTTAGCTTTTAGGATGCTAGATATTTTATTATTCTTATCAATATTTTTTAGTTTTATTCTAGGACACAGTTAAATCACTTGAAATTAGTATGATCTTTTCATATACCAATTTTAAGATTAGATGAGGCTAGAACTGTGCTTAGCTTAGGACTTTTTCCTACTACTAAGACATCTTTCTGAGTACTCTGATCAATGCCCTAAGAAACCTATTACTATGTCCCCTAAGCTAACCAACATTGCTTTGGTTTACTTGGAATCTTAGCTCCATTTCCTCAACTCAGGAAGTTTCCTCAGCTCTACGTGCATCCGCTTTCCCTGAGTCATGGTAGGGAAACTTACCCAAGGGAGTATGCTTCTGCCACAGTAGCACTCAGAGCTCACTGATGCTCAGTGCCTTGAAACAGTGTTTCATATATTTATTCTTTTTTGAAGTTGTTTTAAGGCATGAGAGTAAATCCAGTCTTTGTGCATTCCATTTTCTTAAGGCTTTCAAGGTTTCACATGAACAGTCAGCTGTTATTCTTCCTGTTAAATGTAGCATGCCTTTATTCTCTACCTGCTCTTAAGTGTTTATGTCACTTTGGGGTTAGCTTCTATTAGCTTCTTAATTTCTACTCAGACCTAATTATTTTTAACAGTATTCTAGTTATTAAGTATTATAATAATGCTACTTGCCAAAATCAGCTAGGGAAGGGGGTGACCACTTCACACTGATTTGGAATGGAGCTAGGTTGCTTTTAGACAAGAAAGACCTATCCTATGTCAATCACAGGGTTGTCCTGTGTGCTAGGAGTTTGGACTTCAGCACTGAAGGAAGGTGGGCTTTCTCTCTCCATCTTTTCACTTAAGATACCCATTTCTTGCATGGCCCATTACTTAGTCCAAGTCTTTTAGAATAATTTGACTGGTAACAACCAGCTGAATGTGTGGCACTTATCAAAATCCCAATTTTTCATAATCACTTGCATGTTTTTCCCTCTGCATAGTCTCTCTATCTGTTACAAGCCAAATATTTTTTCTGCCTGTTCTTATAATCAGCAAATGCCTCATCAAGGGAAATAGCTTCTAATTTCTACTCAGCTGAAAAGAGCACTTCAGTCTCTGAAATTTAGTTTCTTTACACTCACGTGAGTCTCCAGATTTCTGAACTCTTCAAAACACATATGCACATAATTTTAAAATTTACTTGATTTTTCTAGTTGTCATTTTGAGGTATATTTGGTCTGTGGCCTTCTGCATTCTAATCAGAAGCAGAATTCCAAGTCTTGCTATTTCATGTTAATGAATGCACTAGTTTGTTGAAGCTTAATGTTTTTGTGTTTAATTTAAGGATGTCATCTATTTAGTCTTGATTTATTTAGGTGTTAAAATAGTTTGCCGTTATTTTGTAATTTTTTGTTATTTTGTGAATATTTAGCAATTCATATTTGTCAAATCATCTTTAAATTTGAAAATTCCTGCTTGTATGTTTTATGAAAGCTATCTAAAACCAAGACTCTCTTTTCAATAGTTTATATTCTGAATAAACACTTTTTTTTTTTTTTTTTTTGAGACAGAGTTTCACTCTTGTTGCCCAGGCTGGAATGAAATGACACAATCTCAGCTCACTGCAACCTCTGCCTCCTAGGTTCAAGCAATTCGCCTGTCTCAGTCTCCCAAGTAACTGGGATTACAGGTGCCCACCACCACACCTGGCAAATTTTTGATTTCTAGTGGAGTCAGTGTTTCACCATGTTGCCCAGGCTGGTCTCGAACTCCTGACCTCAGACAATCCGCCTGCCTCAGACTCTCAAAGTGCTGGAATTACAGGCATGAGCCACTGCACCTGACCCTCTATTGGTATCTGTATAGTATCCATATAGTAGAGGAAAGAAAGGCAGCAAAAAAAAAAAAAAAAAAGTATTTACTCAGTTCAACATCCTGAAACCACACAGGCCTCCGTCATTTAACTCGTATCTACTTATTCTGAAGTTGGCACCTCTCATAACTCCTAGAACTGCTTTGAGTTCTGTAGTGCATCTTTGACTATATGATCTTTACATATGATTTTGTTAGTGCAATACTTTTATTAAATAAATATTTTAAAAATGTATTTTCCCCTTGGTAGCACTTTCTTTTTTAATCAATACTATTACTATTATAGATTAATTTCTTATTTTTTCTTTTATTATACTTTAAGTTCTAGGGTACATGTGCATAACGTGCAGGTTTGTTACATATGTATACTTATGCCATGTTGGTGTGCTGCACCCATCAACTCGTCAGCACCCATCAATTC
>NW_016805527.1:770690-773214 GCF_001698545.2 Rhinopithecus bieti | reverse complement strand
CAAATGGAAGATTAATTTCTTTCAAAAACACACACACATAATTTTTTAAGGATTTGAGGGAGAAGAGATGTATATTCATGCCATGTCTGTTATGTTAACGAAATCTGAACATGCATTGATACATATTAAAAACTCATTACTAATATTTCTATGTTTATGTGTGTATTAGTATCCACATGTAGGTACAAAGGTCTAAATATATTTATATGTAACATCATATAAACCATATCTATAATCATCTAAAAGATAGACTATATAGCATACTGTTACACAGATAAATATTGTACAGGCACACATGTGTGAAAAAAAAATCCACTTAGGTCATATTTATACTGTGGCTCCCATGATTCTTAAAGGAGAAAAAGTTACTTAATTAAATGCTTGTTTCTGAAACCAAAAACCAAATCAATTTATTTGCCTTCTGAATGATATTTTGATTAAATTAGCAACTGTCTTGTTACCATGTAATATAATAAAGACAATTTTTTTTTATTTTAAATAAAACAACATTTCATTGGATGGCTCTTTATTAACTTCAGTTGATTTTAGCTTTATTTGTTAATATTAAATAAGTAGTATAAACATTTAATAAAATTATATCAAGAAAAATGTTTTCATCACCCATTTTTTCAGTCCTCTTGTAATGCCTATTGTAAGTTTAAATGTGTTACTTTTATACAACTTATGAACACTTTTGACACGTAGTTGTTTTCCTCCTACTTGCACATGACTATGCCGTTTCATTCTCGTTTGAGGCCCGTTATACCGTTAGCATTTTTTATGTGTCATAGTGTTCTACTGAATATATACACCACCAATTATGAATGAGACACATTTTTATGTTTTGTAATCATTAAAAAAAGGAAGTGACTCTGCATTTGAGTCCTTCATTCTGCCCATCTTCCCTGTTTGTACTGTGTACGAAGGCTGTAGTAAGTACAAGGGTTGGCAGGGCGTGGTGGCTCATGCCTGTAATCTCAGCACTTTGGGAGGCCGAGGTGGGCGGATCACGAGGTCAGAAGATTGAGACCATCCTGGTTAAAACGGTGAAACCTTGTGTCTCCTAAAACTACAAACGATTACCTGGGCGTGGTGGCAGGTGCCAGTAGTCCCAGCTACTCGGCAGACTGAGGCAGGACAATGGCGTGAACCCAGGAGGCAGAACTTGCAGTGAGCCAAGATCGCACCACTGCACTCCAGCCTGGGTGACAGAGCAAGACTCCATATCAAAAAAAAAAAAAAAAAAAAAAAAAAAGAAAAAAGAAAAGAAAAGTCCACAGGTTATATGATAAAAGGACAGATGCTATTGAGTCCCTTCATGGAATTTAGTTTATATACAGAAAGAAATGACAATAAAATGGTAATAGAATTGTTGCAGAATGAGAAAGTGCTAGTTAGATTAAAAGGAGAAGCAATATGGAGAGAGAAAAGGAAGAGCTAAAAATAAATCAGCTATGAAGTCAGGAACTTGAGGCAGGATGGTGCTCATGTGAACCAAAAATAAATGCAGTGGAGCTGTAGCTGTGTGAGGGGCTGAAAACTGAAAGACAGCTAAGGATGGACAGATGGACAAGGTCAAAGTCATCTTAAGAACAGTTGAGATAACTCCCTTAGGATAATTTATTTTACAACTGAGTTATTTCCAAAAATAATGAGCATTCTTTTTTTCTCTCCAAACTATATGTATGATTATTGAATGTACTCATTTTAAAATGCAAATTTCACTTAAATATCCATCTATTTAACACTCAATTACTTTTCAATGATGAATGATGCTCCTGGTGTTATACATAATAAAAAATAATGAATTTGGAATTCATTTACTCGGTTCAATTTTGTCTAATGTATGTCTGTGACATGCCACATTGATTCCCTTCATTTAACAAACTAATATTCACATGACAGTCACTATAGTAGCATTTTCTTAGGCCAATTATGTTTCATCACAGAAATGCTAATTATTCAATCATTTTCCGTGGTAAATATATTTTTATCTTCTACAATATGGCAGGCATTATGTTTGGTTCTCACAGTGAGCCAAGGGTGTTCTGTCTCCTTCCCTCGTGGGGCCTGCAGTTGGTAGAAGAGACACATAGCAATAAAATTGTCACTCAGATAAAAAAATATAGTTACACTCTTAAGAAGCACCAGCAAAGAAGAATGCAAAGTGGCACATGTTTATATTATACTGGGAAAATCCATGTGAAAATTGTACAGGGTTCATCTGTGAGGACATAGCAATGAACTCACATAGAAAGGATGAGTAAGGTCACCAAGAGAAAGGGCAGAGGTGGCTTCACAGAAAATCACACAAGTGAGAAAGACCAGAAAGGACATGAAGATGTCAAATAAGTAGAAGGAGAAGTAGAAGTGTAAAATATATACAAAAATGAGAGAGGTGATTTACACATAATAGATACTTATTTCTCTCTCCCTAAAATACATGTTAACTAGTTTATATATTTATATATTAGATACTAAATATATGTATAATCTATTTATATATTTTATATGTTTATATACC
>NW_016805527.1:756655-770035 GCF_001698545.2 Rhinopithecus bieti | reverse complement strand
ATATATTATCTACTTCTCCTCTTTGGAGAAGAAGAGGTCATTACCAAAATATGATCAAATTTTTATCCTTCAGTGTTCTTAGACTTAATATTCTCGGATTCATTTACATTTCTCATTATAAATCTTAGATTTAAAAAAGGTCAATTTTTCTCAGGTGGGATCACAGTGCTCCTATGGGTACTTACCTCCAGACAAGCCTTGGTATCCTGCTGGGGATGTCAATTAAAAACATTTCGAGAAGGTGATGGGATGTCCAGTTTTAGTTTACCCAAATTCAATACCTTCCTTTTATGGTAGTATTAAAAAACCCTCATCACAGCATCAGCTTCCACTGAACAGACTTTAGTTTGTGAGGGTTTTTTTAAGCAGTTACAAGGATTTGTAAGATTGATTTATCATTATTTTATTCTTACTTACACATTATTCAAAAATAAAACTTAACTAATTTCCAGTAGAATAATATGCATTCTATTTTGCAATTACTCTGTGGTATTACTAATCCCTTTTATAAATGTCAGGTACATCATGAGATTTTAGTTAACTTACTTTTCTATGTCTTATATGCTGTTTTGCTACATTTTCTATTTTGCATTTTAATCATATTTGGTAATCATTACTACATATAAACTATTCCCACTTAGGGTGAACTATACCAAAATAATAAGGAAACAAAGGAATTGTAAAATTCCTTAAATAGGGATTGACAAACTGTGGCTGTGGACGGAATCCAACCTGACCCTGTTTTTATAAATACAGACATACGAGATCCCATCCCAGTCTATTCATAGTATATAATCTGTAACTGTTTTCATGCTAGAATGGCAAGTGATGGGACTGTATAGTTGACAAAGCCAGTTACTATCTGGCCCTTTACAGCAAAGTTTGACTATTTCTGGCTTAAAATTATGATGATAAAGTACAATAAACTTGCATTCCCACTATCTTTTTATTGCATTTGCCAGGGTTTTACCTTTTTAAAAGTATATAAAACAAGACTACAGACACTATCTTTGTAGGCTGCTTTTAATTTTATTAAGCACCCTTGAAAATAAAATTTTATTCTCTACTAATAATGGCAAAGAAAATATAATTGGCAGAGAAAGACACGCCATAATTATTAGATGAAAGGATAAAAGCAACAAACAGCTACATTTGGGACTATAGAGATGATGGTGAATGTGATCTTATAAGTGAAATATTAGGTAAATTTCTAGATGATAGTATGTTTAATGAATTTTCTCAAACTTACGAATTTGTGATTGGGAAATGTATATATAAGTAAAAACAGAAAATAATGATGTTCTTATCAATGTAGTCATTCAACAGGAAGAATTTCATCATGCAATATTTTGTGATAAAATCTTGGCCAATCCCATTTTGTTAAAAAGACACATCTAAGTAATTTTATTCTTTGTTAGGTTTATGTTCCAAAATGTACTTGATACTCTTCAGAAGCAAAAGTGTAATGAAAGCAGATGTATAAACAAAGGTAACTAGAAGAAAATAAATGATAAAGATATTTTTAAATCATTGGGTAGAGTATTCTAAATGATGTCTATACATTAAAAAAAGGAAGACTAAATTATATAGCAAACAAGATGGTCATCTCTTTAAGATAATTATGAGTCAACAAAGGTTTCAAAAATTATTCAAATATTGTATTTTGATGATGCAAGTATAAGAAAAATCACTCAAAATGATATGCTAGAACTTGTCGGAGACATATGTGGAATCTAGTATTATTAGTATTTATAAGAATGATAAATTCCAGCTCCATGTATGACAATTGATGAATAGCTACTTGCATTCAGAGGACAATTGCATTGTCCATTTTTCATACGTATAAATTGAATTGAACACCAGTGGAATAACGAATACATTTTGTGTTCATTATGGTTAAATTCTCATTATAATTTTTAGTAAACTGCTTTCACAATTTATTTATTCTTACTTCTAGAAATTAATGAAATGATTTGAAGTATAAAAAATTAAACAGGTCCATTGGACCCACCAATAAATAGTAATGCCTATTTTCCCAAGTACAATAAAGTTTAGTACCTAGTTACTAGGTTTACTTAGTGAGATTTTCATGTGACATGGTTCATTTCCCCTACATTCTTAATGTGATTACCGAAAGAAGAATGTTCTTTCCATATATTTGTTAGAAGACAAATCCAAACAGAAAGTTCTTACAGCATTCAATTTGAAATGATTTTCGTCTTCCAACCAGTGATGTTCACACAGCGAGGTGAATGCAAGTAAAACACAGAAACTGCCCTTTAGTGAGATGTATCAGCATCATCTTTACTTTCTCCACTCTCCCCTCTTGGCAAACTAAACTTCCTCCATTTTATCTTCTCCCTTTACCTTCTGTCCCATGTCTCTAATTCACAATCCAGAGCTATTGAGTCATTAACAACAATAGGAGTGGGATATATTCCCCAGGCATAATGGCATGTAAATCACTGGATTGATGGGCTGTAAATTCCTGTTTTCAGTTAACCACATTCTCATTAAATTCAATGAGCCTAATGAATAACTTTAGTAGGCACAAGATTTTTGTAAATTTACTTTGAGTTCACAAATTAAAGTTATACCCAACAGAACTACTTCAGTGTTAACGGCCTTTACAGAATGCTTGGTGACATGTAAATGTCTTTAATAAAAATAAACCAATTTATATCTATTATAAAGGGAGTCATGCTATTTGAATCTAAGATGCAAAAGGGTTAGATCCCCCTGGCTGAGGAGCATATTAGACTTTTAATGTCTGCTCTCTACTATGAATTCAAACATAATGATGCATTTTTCCCTGGGTTCCTGATATTTCAAATTTATTCCTTTATCTTTGATCTGGGATTATTCTCTAACTTTGCCTCAAAATTTAATTTTAACTTCTGTGACTTTCTTTGGTTCCAGAAAATAATTTATGGTAAAGTAATTTGCTAAACGCAATTCATAAAATAATGTATTTTGTTAGATAAAATAATGTATTTGTAAAATATTTCACAGAAATTCACCTTTCCTGAGATGGCAAATATTTTGATGGCATCAAATTATATATCTATATTTGTTGGTCACCAATGGATGATTAAAAAGATAAATGAAAATGGATTCTGATATTATAAACTTAATGATGCCTAAATGGCAATCTGGGTATAATTCAACCAAGAAATACTTTTGTGAAAATAAGCCATAATTCAACACAGATTAGTGAACATTTGAAAAATATGAACAAAAGTGTAAGAAAATAGAGAAGAGAACAAGAATGTATGACATATCTGATTTGATTCCTTAAGTATAGAATTAAGGCAATGTAGCAGATAAATAGTCAATATGATGTATGCTTAGAAATTTCCAGATTTGGTTGAACATGCATTCTGAGCCACACAAATAAAAAGTAGTCATTTTATTGACATAGTATTGTCAAATTGCATTCAGAACAATAACAACCAAAGAAAACCAGAATATTAAGAGCAACTAGGAATAAAAAAGAACATTTACCTTAAAAGCAGAAA
Source organism: Rhinopithecus bieti (assembly GCF_001698545.2). Classification (NCBI taxonomy): domain Eukaryota; kingdom Metazoa; phylum Chordata; class Mammalia; order Primates; family Cercopithecidae; genus Rhinopithecus; species Rhinopithecus bieti. Next base: position 766,517 of record NW_016805527.1, on the reverse strand, counting down.
AATTATCAATGGCAATAAATAGACGCTAAAAATATATATTAAAATGCTATCTCTAAAGTATTTCTGGAAACCTGTTTCTTTAGTAAGCCATAACCAGTCAATTATTATTCAGGAAAGAAAGCAATAGAGCAGTGAAGGGTAAATATTTGTAATAAAGTGTGTGGCTCCATTTTTGGTGTTCTACTACTGAATGCATTTGCAGGGTCGGCCTCTCTTTCCTCTTTGGCCCCACATCTGTGCAGTCTGGTAAGAGAACCCATGAACATGTACCTCCTCCTTTGGCATCAGCAGGAAAATTAAACCTCTTGCACAGAAACATTTTCTCAGTCCCCCTTTGAGCCACAGCAGAGGCCAAACCTCCTGCCTTTGTTTTGCCCAAACAAGCCTGGAGTAGCTAGTGCGTACCCAGCTCTCTCTGGAAGCCCCTTGTGTGAAAGCTGGCAAAACAAAATTTTTAAAATGTAGTTCAGATTTGAGTTTACCCGAGCAAAAGTATTTAAAGTACATCATGATTCTTAAAGTGGTTAGGGATATCAATCAGTTTGAAATCTTTCTAAGTATGCATGGTAGACATTTAGGAGTAACCAGAAAAACAGAAACAGGGCCTTGAACTCCACATTTGCAGAGAAAAAGGGCAATGAAGGAAAGGCAGTCAATCTAATAGAAGTCAGAAGAGCAGAAAATAACAGCAACAAGGGAGGATTGTGGTATATAGAAAGCATGAAATATAAAGAGGGAAGATATCCAAGTGTAGCATGTAAGCCGTTACTGCTATATGTTTACCCAATATCCTCAACAAAAGAATCTGTAATTTTTTCCCTGGAAGAAATATTCTTTTGTCTGAATATTCTGGTGGTGATAGGCTTGGTACTGAAAAGATAAATGAGAAATAGAGCTCTGAATAAGTTCATGTTTTGCATAAAAGGGTACAGCCTTCACTGGTGTGTAATTTTATCTTCCCACCCCTCCCCACCACTCCCACACGCACCACCACTTCAGGCCACCTAATGCAGGAGTGGTGCCTTGGATAAGGCTGCTGTTTTGCATTTGTGAGGTTGAGAGCCACAGACTGAGAAGGGGGAAGGCGGAAGCTCCAAGGTCCTTCCTTCATGACTTGCTCAAGCGGCCACACCAGCCCAGAGTGGTGAGTTCTGATATTTCTATGACATAGGGAAAAAAAAATTCTTCATTTGATGAAGCCACGCTAAACCATTTTTTGCTGTGTGCTGCCCAATACAACCCAAACTGATAACATCATTCCCATATATTGATGAAACATATTACATACACTTTTTTAAAAAAATCAGAGATAATGAAATTACATTAAAACCAAGTCAATCAACACAACAATAGCAAAAATCCATCTTTACATCGGTTTCAGAAAAGCACATCTAAAATTTAAGGATAAAAAAGTATTGAAAGTAAATGCGTGAAAAAATCATTCATACTAAGTCTTCTGGGCATTTTCAACTCATTCCTTTAGATCCCTTCTCTCCGCTTTCCATTCTCTTCTGTGCCCTAAAGGCTGACCTTCTGACCTCTATGAACTTCATTACCAGGTTCTACTTCTCTCAGACTTTCTGTTGGGCTTGTTCAGTGGGACATTTTAGGAGACAGGGAGTAGAGAGTGGACAAAGGTGACGTCAAATATCTATTATCCAGGGTCCCTCACTGCTCAGTTCCTGCATTTCGACTGTGTCTTTTTCAATGGGAGGCTGCTCCCTCATATATGTGATTTGCAATATGCTCTCAGTTTCCCATAACCAAATGCTTTCCTTATCTCTTCAGGTCTAAGGTGTGAGACTTATCCTAAGAGATCTAAAAAGTACAAACAAACTACAGGAGCAGATGACTCAGATGCCTCACAATAAATCTAATTCCTTCCAATTCCTTACCTACATTCCCTCATTTGGAGCTAGTGAAGGGGAGTTCTGCTCAACATGGGAGGAAAATGCAGTGGCCTGATTGAGGCATGAATTCATAGCATATGCTGGCACTGGCTGCACATGAAGGACACTGAATCCTATCCCTACTCAATGGTGTCCCTGAAATCCACGGAGAAAGGAAATCACACCATGGACAGGAACAGGATTTGCCTGCTTTATTAGGAAAGAGAGATGACTCTAGGTTTTGATACATATTGATTCCCAGTAGTGCATAACAGGTTGCTCTGCTAGCTAGGCACTTGGAAAGGACAAAAATGGAAAATTGTCCTTTCCAGAACTAAGGGAGAGCTATCTGGACGGACCTCCTTGGACTAGCACAGAGCATGAAGCTATTTACATTTCATATAATCGCCCAGCAGAAGCATCCACACTAGAGGAAACTCTCAAAACTCAAATGGAAAAGATTACTTGGACATTTCCATACTTACTCAAAGTTCCATGTTATGAAGTGGTCACCCTTTGTGCTACTTTTGTACAAAAGATACACATCTTGTACCATTGCTAATATGTGTATCCTTCCAAGAGATGCTATCTCCTTGCAAGGTTTCACTGAGGGAGATTCAGGTCTATGTTCACTATGTGATGAATGACTGGGTTCTCTTCCACATGGTTAGTTGGCCGGAGGCTTCCCTCATTCTCTGGACATGCTGGCCTCTTGATAGAATGGTTTCCAGCATGAAAGAAGCTAGTTTCCATCAGAGAGAGCACACAAGAGGGCAAAATGGAGGGAGCAACACTGAAGTCATGGTCATTTTGCAGACTTAATCCTGGATGTGATATCTCATCATTCCATTATATTCTGTTTATTAAAAGTAAGTCCTGGGGTTTAGCCCACTTTACGGGCTGAGGGAACACACAGGCTGTGAATGCCAGCAGGTGAGACTCACTGAGATCTGACTTGAGAGTGCACATCTTAGTAATAAACAACCACAACATTTTTTTTTGCTTTATTTTTGGGGAAGAGAGATAATCCCAACTCTGTTTTTCAGATCTGAGACCACATATTCTGAAAATTCACTTCATTTATACCACATAGCTTCCACCAATAATCCTTTCCACACTCAGCTTTGATGGGACCAAAAGTTTTAAAAAGAATGATTGGCCAATTGTCAAAGATGCACTCATTTCCAAAATGTGTCTTTTAAATTTAACAAATTAATCTACAGAGAAAAACTTGTACTTTACAGAAATCACTTTCTAAATGATAAAGTAATGTTTTAAAATATGACAATATATGCCTCAAATTTTATCTGGAGATTTTACCTAGAGAATGTTGAATGTAATAATAAAACAAAATATTTGGAAGTTTCTGGGTAGTTAGTGGATTAAAGAAAAGTTATAGTCAATATTGGCCAAGTGTGAACCATTTACAAGGCAATGCTTTAAATGTTCCAGTAGTATTAACTCTCTCAATTCTTATACCAACCACAGGGTTGGGTGCTATTATCATTCAGATTTTAGAACAAGAAAATTAAAGTTATTAATGAATAAATTAGGTTATATGATTTAGGAAAAGAGGAAAGGTGGGATTTGAATCCTGATGTTTCAGAACAGAAGCTTTACCCTGAGCATGTCAGTCATCCAGTGTGGCAGTCACTGAACTGCATAATACAGATGAGCTTCCCTATCCTATGCCCACTCAATGAAAACTTTCATTGTTCTTCTTCTTTACTTTTTTTATAATCCAGTCACAGTCCTTAGTTTTATCTCTGACAAACTGCACTCTGCTAGATTAAACCAAAAGGTCCATCTTTCAGGAGCTAATCTACTTAGATTTATTCATTCAATGAACAATTGTGACCCCTTCCCGCTAGGAGGTGCAATTGCGTGCACACCTAGCATAGCTCACAAACTTCCCTAACACACATTTTCTATGACACTGACTGTACTAGTTTGCAAGGGCTACCATTACAAATGATCACAGACTGGGTAGCTTAAACAACAGAAATTTGTTTTCTCACAATTCTGGAGGCTGGAAGTCTGAGATTAAGGTGCTGGCAAGGCTGGTTTCTTTTGGAGGCTACTCTCCATGGCCTTTTCCTCCCTGGATGGCCGTTTTCTCCCTGTGTGTTTACAGGGTCTTCTCTCTGTGGACATCTGTATCCCAACATATTTTATACAAACACCAGTCATACTGGGTTACTACCCACCTGAATGCCCTCATCTTACTTTAATTATCTCTTTAAAGACCCCTATCTTCAAATACAGTCACATTCTGAGCTCGCAGGAAATAGGACTTCAACACATGAAACTGGGGGAGAACGCAATTCAGGCCATTACACTGACTAAATAGAAGGAATCGTTAGTGGAAAATGTAAACAGGATGGAAGTGTAACTTTAAAGCTCCTTGGAGCCAGGAGGGGTGGCTCATGCCCGTAATTCCAGCACTTTGGGAGGCAGAGGCAGACACATCACCTGAAGTCAGGCGTTCGAGACCAGCCTGACCAAAATGGTGAAGCTCCATCTCCACTAAAAATACAAAACCTAGGCCGGGCCCGGTGGCTCACGCCTGTAATCCCAGCACTTCGGGAGGCCGAGGCGCGTGGATCACGAGGTCAGGAGATCGAGATCATCCTGGCTAACACAGGTGAAACCCCGTCTCTACTAAAAATATAAAAAAATAGCCGGGCTTAGTGGTGGGCGCCTGTAGTCCCAGCTACTCGAGAGCCTGAGGCAGGAGAATGACGTGAACCCGGGAGGCGGAGCTTGCAGTGAGTCCAGACCGCGCCACTGAACTTCATCCTAGGGGACAGAGCAAGACTCCATCTCAAAAAAAAAAAAAAAAAACACCTAGCCGGGTGTGGTGGTACACTACTGTAATCCCAGCTACTCGGAGACAGGAGCATCCCTTGAACCTGGGAGGTGGAGATTGCAGTCAGACAAGATCAGGCTACTGTACTCTAGCCTGGGCAACAGAGACTTTGTCTCAAAAAAATAAAATAAAATAAGATAAGATAAAGCTTTCTGGGGGAATTTCTTAAAGTATTCTGATTGCATGTCGATAAACTTAAATTATTATAACCAAGGGTTTTGCAAATAGTTCTACAAACTAGTGATACAATATGGCTTTAATTAGGCTCTGTAGTATTCTAAATTCTAAGTCATTACATAATTTGTTATATAAAACAATGAAGTATATTAGAAACTATAGAAAACAGTGTGTATTTATTTTTGTTAGATTATTGCTTCTGGATTGACGGAGCATTGGTAAGGTTTTGGCATCATGTTATAAATTAAAAACACTGTGAAGCAGGAAAAATACATTTCTATTGCTGTGGAAACAGCATGTAAAAGTCATTCAAATAACCTTAACATCAGGTATAATTCTACCATAACAATTATTAATAGTATTGTTTTTCTCAGCTTATTTCTAAATATGAGTTTCTTTCAATGATTAACACAAAAAATCTTCAAGATATTATCTAAACTATATTGTTCAGTGAAAAACGTGTGGAACTGCCAGCATTCCAAAAATTGATTAGATGTTTTAGTTTTCTTAGATAATCTATTAATGTTTGTTAGTTATTGTGACTCAAAATTTTGTTTTCATTTTCTCAGATTTTCCTGCATATACCTTTTACATATTTCCTAATTTGTACTGAGTAAAAAGGAGCCTATTTTGTAATAAAGAGTTAAGTGGTGGAAAAGATTAAATTCTATTAGGATGATAGAGTTGCAGCCTCAGAAATAATTTCTAAATGTCTTTCATAGATTTTACATTTTTAATGAAATCTTCATTAACTACTAAAATTAATTTAATATACTTGAAAGGTTGTTATGAATGGTCAGTGTTGGAATAGTATTTACCCAAAGACAAAGATTCACACAGATATACACACATTATCACAGAAATTTAAGTTTAAAGAAATATATTGTTTATGTAATTGACTTAATTTTTTAATTTCGAGAAAACTGTAGATTCACATACAGTGATAAGAAATAATAGAGAGATCCCAAACATTCTTCCCCAGGTTTCCCCAAACGGCAACATCTTGCATTACTACAATCGCATATGACCACAACGAGGAAATTGATACTGATGCAATCTACCAATATTGCTTATATTTCACCAGTTTTGCAGCACCCATGTGTGTATGTCAGTGTGTGTACTTAGAGGTAGGAAATTTTATCATATGTGTACTGAGACCACCACGCAAAGGTACTGAGCCTTTGCAAAGGTACTGATTCCTTGTGCTACCCACCGATAGCCAGAGTCACTTCCCTTCCTCCCCAATTTCCTACTTATGGAAATTACTAACCTGTGTTCCATCTCTATTAGTTTTGTCATTAAAATGAAGCTATGAGAATGAAATTTTACAGTAGGTAAACTTTTGAAATTGACCTTTTATATCAGTAATATCCACTTGAGACCCACGCAGGTGGTTATATGTAATGGTAATTTTGTTTTCTTTCTTTGTTTTGCTGCATAATATCTCATGGTATTGCTGTATCATATTTGATTTAATCATTCACTTGCTGAAGGACATCAGGATTGTTTTCTGTTTCTGATTATTAAAATAAAGCTTCTATGACTATTTGTGTATAGGTTTTCATATATCCTGGATGAGTACCCAAATATTCAATGTGCTGATATATCACAGTAAATTATTTCTTCCTTGGGTGACAGGTATTTGTGTTACTTACATTTTTTTACTACTGCAGATATTTTTAATGAACATTTGTAATAATTTTTATAGTAAACCATCTCATAAACTTGACTGTTGCTTATCTATCATCAGTAATTGGGGAACATGTGATAAAATACTTCTCCATTATTGTGAATTTGTCAATATTTCCTTAGAGTTCTGATAGTGAGCAAATTGTGTATTTTAAAGTGGTAGTGTTCATTGGCTGCAAGTTGTGTATTATTACATCTTCTTGATAACTGATTCTCTGCTCATTATGTAGTGGCCACCTGTATCTTTGTTTATGCTTTTTTAAATTTAAATTTTATTTTTTCTGATATTTGTGTGGATATAGAAACTTATTTAGTTACTACCGGCCCGATTTATTGTATTCTATATTTTATTATTAATTTCTCTGTGTTCTTGCGTTTTGTGCTAGGCTATGACAGATTTATTAAAAAGTTGATTTTGCAATTTATAGTTTTCACTGGATAGTTAATTACTGCTTTCACAATAGTTAGAATACATCTGAATTTATTTGACCTTCTTATTTAGGGAGTTTTTATCTAGGCTTCTCTCTCTCTCTCTCTCTCTCTTCTGTCTGTCTGACTCTGACATTTTTAAATATTTATGTCCCTATCTGAAGTTTCCATTACTCAAAGGCTTTGCAGCTATGATTCTGAAGCCTATTGTTCCTTCTGACTTTCATGGTATTTTATTTCTTTTCATTTATTTCTCCTAACTTTGAATATATATATATATATATAATTTTGGAATATTTGAAATTATTGAGCCCTGGGCTTTGGGAGAAAATGAGCTTTTGTTTCTACTGGACACCTAGTAACAACACAGACCAGGGTCTGATTTAAAATAAATTCCGTTGAAGTTGTCTGAAATGCAAATAGTTTGAATTCAGGCTCTAAACTCATGTGACACATGCATTTTGATTGCATATTCTCAGCAGAATATTTTTCTATTCTTTCTATCAGGACCAAGTGAGAACTATGAAAGTTCCCTTACAATCACCTTGCTACAAAGCAAATCTTTTTACATTTATGGATTTATTCAACAAATACTTACTGAACATCTATTCTCAATCTCTTAGAACCTACCAAGTGCTGTTGTAGGTACACAAAACAGAGAACCTGCCCTGTCTCTGTGCAAGTTTACATTCCATAGGTACACAAAACAGAGAACCTGTCCTGTCTCTGTGAAAGTTTACATTCCATATGAGAGGTAGAAAATAAGATAATAAATAAATAACTGAATTACATAGTATGATAGAAAGTAGCAAATGCTATTGAAGAAAAGAAAAAGTAGAGCAAGGTAAGAAAGGGACATAGATGCAGTGTTTGCCTTTATCTTTATCTTCCTGTGTATTTTTCCTCCAGATAATAGTAAATAGATTCTTCCCTTCTGCTTTAAATTGCATCACATTGTTTTACATTGAGATGTAATATCTATTGAATGCTCATTTTCTGCAAGCATTATTTCTTTTAATCTTCAAAACAATCTAAGAAGTCATTACCATTATTAATAATTAAGCAACTTTTTAAATTTTTTTATTGATACATACTAATGGTACATGTTTATGGGGTATGTGAGATACTGTGACAGAAGCATATAATGTATAATGATCAATTCAAGGTATTTAGGACAGCCATCACCTCGAATATGTACTTACTGCATTAAACATTTATTTATCACTTCGTTGTGTTGGGAATATCTCAAATATTCCCTTCCAGCTATTTTTAAATGTACAATAAATTATTGGTAAATACAGTTGTCCTACTGAGCTACTGAACAATATAACTTATTCCGTCTATCTAGCTATGTGTTTGTACCCATTTACCAGCCTCTCTTCATCTCCTCCCCAGACCCTTCCCAGCTTCTGGCAAATACCAATCTTGTTATTCAAAGTCTGATACGAGCTAGCAGCATTGACTTCATGCGGGAGCTCTTTAGCAACGCAGAAGCTCAGATGGATTGAATCAGTGATTCATGTGCATTTCATCTTCAAGTTGAGACAACGTGGAGACACAATTTCTGCAGCAGATTGATGAGATTCTTTATCCAGACTTAAACACAAACTGAGTGATGTTGGGCAAATTCCTTAAACTCCCTCTCAATTTTTTTTTTTTTTTTTTTACTTATCTTTTGAAAGAGGTGATTCAGAAAACATTTTATTATTAAAACATAAAATATATGCAGTAAACATTACAGTGTATGGTACATTTAAGTATTCAATAAAAGATAACATGTATTTTTATGTAATCTTCAAATTTAACCCAGTCCCTTTCCTAGTGGGACATTCACATGAAAAATATGACAGAAAAGACATGTGAGTGGGCTTGCTTTTCAGCTTTTAGTTGTTTTTTTTTTAATTTTAGTGACTAGCTCAGATGTTAATTATCACAATTTTATTTATATAAAAGCCCAATAGATGTATAAAGTTGCATAACAATGTTTATGAGATACTATTTTCTATAAATACTTAAAACTGATAATCAGGACATCTATAAATTAAAAATATAAATGTTATACTTACCACAGTATTATTATGCAATAAATACAATAATATATATTATTGTATATTGTCCTTAGAGACCTACAAAGAGACTTAGACTCCCACACAATAATAATGGGAGACTTCAACACCCCACTGTCAACATTAGACAGATCAACGAGACAGAAAGTTAACAAGGATATCCAGGACTTAAATTCAGCTCTGCACCAAGCAGACCTAATAGACATCTACAGAACTCTCCACCCCAGATCAACAGTACATACATTCTTCTCAGCACCAAATCCCACTTATTCCAAAATTGACCACATAGTTGGAAGTAAAGCACTCCTCAGCAAATGAGAAAGAACAGAAGTTATAACAAACTATCTCTCAGACCACAGTGCAATCAAATTAGAACTCAGGGTTAAGAAACTCAGTCAAAACCACTCAACTACATGGAAACTGAACAACCTGCTCCTGAATGACTACTGGGTACATAACAAAGTGAAGGCAGAAACAAAGATGTTCTTTGAAACCAATGAAAACAAAGACACAACATACCAGAATCTCTTGGACACATTTAAAGCAGTGTGTAGAGGGAAATTTATAGCACCATAAGAGAAGGCAGGAAAGATCTAAAATTGACACTCTAACATCACAATTAAAAGAACTAGAGAAGCAAGTGCAAACACATTCAAAAGCTAGCAGCAGGCAAGAAATAACTAAGATCAGAGCAGAACTGAAGAAGACAGAGACATAAAAACCCTTCAAAAAATCAATGAATC
>NW_016805527.1:751665-755652 GCF_001698545.2 Rhinopithecus bieti | reverse complement strand
TGAAAATGGCCATACCGCCCAAGGTAATTTATAGATTCAATGCCATCCCTGTCAAGCTACCAATGACTTTCTTCACAGAATTGGAAAAAAACTTCTTTAAAGTTCATATAGAACCAAAAGACAGACTGCATTGCCAAGACAATCCTAAGCCAAAAGAACAAAGCTGGAGGCAACATGCTACCTGACTTCAAACTATACTACAAGGCTACAGTAACCAAAACAGCATGGTACTGGTACCAAAATAGAGATATAGAGCAATGGAACAGAACAGAGTCCTCAGAAATAATACCACACATCTACAGCCATCTGATCTTTGACAAACCTGACAAAAACAAGAAATGGGAAAAAGATTCTCTATTTAATAAATGGTGCTGGGAAAACTGACTAGCCATATGGAGAAATCTGAAACAGGATCCCTTCCTTATACCTTATACAAAAATTAATTCAAGATGGATTAAATTAAATGTTAGACCTAAAACCATAAAAACCCTAGAAGAAAATCTAGGTAATACCAGTCAGGACATAGGCATGGGAAGGACTTCATGACTATAACACCAAAAGCAATGGCAACAAAAGCAAAAATTGACAAATGGGATCTAATTAAACTAAAATGCTTCTGCAAAGCAAAAGTAACCACCATCAGAGTGAACAGGCAAGCTACAGACTAGGAGAAAATGTTTGCAATCTACACATCTGACAAAGGGCTAATATCCAGAATCTAGAAAGAACTTAAACTTAATTTATAAGAAAAAAATCAAACAACCCCATCAAAAAGTGGGCAAAGGGTATGAACAGACATTTCTCAAAAGAAGACATTTATGCAGCCAACAGTCACTTGAAAGAATGCTCATCATCACTGGCCATCAGAGAAATGCAAATCAAAACCACAATGAGATACCATCTCACCCTAGTTAGAATGGTGATCATTAAAAAGTCAGGAAGCAACAGGTGCTGGAGAGAATGTGGAGAAATAGGAAAACTTTTACACTGTTGGTGGGACTGTAAACTAGTTCAACCATTGTGGAAGACAGTGTGGCAATTCCTTGGGGATCTAGAACTAGAAATACCATTTGACCCAGCCATCCATTACTCGGTATATACCCAAAGGATTATAAATCATGCTGCTATAAAGACACATGCACATGTATATTTGTTATGGCACCATTCACAATAACAAAGACCTGGAACCAACCAAAATGTCCATCAATGATAGACTGGATTAAGAAAACATGGCACATATACACCATGGAATACTATGCAGCTGTGAAAAAGGATGAGTTCACATCCTTTGTAGGGACATGGATGAAGCCGGAAACCATCATTCTCAGCAAACAATCACAGGGACAGAAAACCAAATACCACATGTTCTCATTCAATAGTGGGACTTGAACAATGAGAACACTTGAACACAGGGTGGGGAACATCACACACAGGGGCCTGTCATGGGCTGGGGGGAGCCAGGAGGGATAGCATTAGGAGATATACATAATGTAAATGATGAGTTAATGGGTGCAGCACACCAACATGGCACATGTATACATATGTAACAAACCTGTACATTTTGCATATGTACCCTAGGAATTAAAGTATAATTTAAAAAGTATAATAAAGCTATAATAATAAAACATTATTGTATTGGCATATGAATACATATATATATATATACACACACACACATATATATATATATATATATATATACACACACACACACACCCCAATGGAATGGAATGAAAATTTCATACATAAACCCATATATTTATAGTCAATCAGTTTATGACAAAAGTGGCATGTTCATTTATTGTAGCAGAAATAGTCTCACCAATGAATGTTGCAGTGGCAACTGGATATTCACATGCAAAACAATGACATCAGGCACCTAATTCACACTTACTAAACACTTATTTAAAATGGATCAAAATCTTAAATATAAGACCTAAAACAGAGTTTACCTAAAATCATTTCAAGGGTTTATTTAAAATGGATAACAAAACTTAAAAACAAGAGCTAAAATCATAATACTCTTAGAAAAAATCATAGGGTAAATATTTAAGACTTTAGATGTGCCAATGAATTATTAGATATGACTCCAAAAACCTCTGCAACAAAATAAAAAGAAGGCTAATTGAACTTTATCAAAGTTAAAAAAATGTTGTGTGTCAGAGGATATTACCAAAAAAGCGAAAAGATAACTGACAGAATGGGAGAAAATATTTGTGACTCATATATATGAAAGAACTAGCATTAAGAATATATAATTTTTCAAACTATAAAGACAAAACTCTAAATTAGGAAAACATACAAAAGATTTGAGTAGACATTTCTTGAAGATTTTTACAAATGGCCAGTATATAAATGAAAAGATAATCAAAATCATTATACTTTAGAGAAATGAAAACCACAGAGATACCACATTTCACCCACTATGATAGCACTACCTATCTATCTACACAGTAAAATAAGACAAGACCAGAATCCTCACAAATGGTTGGAGGAAATGTAAGATGTTTCACCCTACATGGAGAACAGTAGGGTTTTTTTTTTTAAGTTTAAACATAGAATTACATCAGTCTGTAATTTCACTCTTACGCATACAGTTGACATGAGGTTAAGGGTGCCGACCCCATACATAGTTGAGAACCCTCATATAATTTCTGACTTCCCCAAAACTTAACTACTAATAGCCTACTGTTGACTGGAAGCATTACTGATAATACAAATGGTCAGTTAACTCATATTTTCCATGTTATATGTATTATATACTGTATTCTTACAATAAAGTAAGCTACAGCAAAGAAAATGTTACTAAGAACATCATAAGGAAGAGAAAATATATTTACTATTCATTACATGGAAGAGGATGATCCTACAGGTTTTCATCTTCATCATCTTCATGTTGAGAAGGCTGGGGAGGAGGAGGCAAAGGAGGGGTTGCTGTTTCAAAAGAGGCAGAGGCTGAGGATGTGAAAAGGGAGGCAGGAAGGGAAAATGCCATCTTTGGTGGAGTTTTTATTGAATCCATATATTATTGGACTTATACAGTTTAAATCCATGTTGTTCAAGGGTTAACTATGTAACAAAAGAATTGAAAATAGGTAATCAAACCAGTACATATACAGACATGTTCACAGCAGGACTATTCACATCAACCAAAACTGGAAACAGCCCAAATGTCCATAAGGCGATGAGTGAATAAACAGAATATGGCATAGGTATACAATGAAGTATTATTCAACCATAGGAAGAAATGAAGTACTGAACATGCCACGATATGGATACTTGCAACAACATTATTAAGAAGCCTGACACAAAATTATAAAACAAAAAGCCTGATACAAAAAAATCACGTATTATATAATTTCATTTATAGAAAATAACCAGAATCATAAACCCATCAAGACAGATGATGATGGTTGGTTTCCAGAGGTAGGAGGAAAAGTAGAGGATGGAGAAAAATTGCTTAATGTAAAGACTATTTAGGATTGAAAAAAATATTTTAGAACTCGATAGAGGTTATGATTTCACAACACTGTGAGTACTCTGAAGGTCAATGAATTGTTCATGTTACATAAGTTTAAAATTAAAATTTAAAAATATTTTCAAAATAAGTACCAAAATTAATGTACAGGATTAAGAACAGTTTTCTTAGTTATTGGTAGCCTTAGGAATCTTAGGAAGGCAGTATTGAGTTAGACCCTTAAACTAAAAAAAAAAATTTATTTAGCACGTAACTAGTTCTTGGGTGCTTAAAGTATGTTTAGTTGATGGATGTTACTGAGATACTGACAGTTCCTGACACTTTTGATTTGAGCCAGAGGTTGAAATCAATTTCTGTACCTCAACGTTGGTGCTTCTTTTGAAATTTAGTTTTATACAAGAGTAATATTTTTCCATATATTTTAGACTCACAAAAATATGAAACCAGAGAAAGCCAAAGAGAAAAGCCTTTAATCTTTTTCTTTTTCTTTTCTTTTTTTTTTTTTTTTT
>NW_016805527.1:737308-748033 GCF_001698545.2 Rhinopithecus bieti | reverse complement strand
CCCGGGTTCAGGCCATTCTCCTGTCTCAGCCTCCGGAGTAGCTGGGACTACAGGCGCCCGCCAAGATCCCCGCCTAACTTTTTGTATTTTTAGTAGAGACAGGGTTTCACCGTGGTAGCCAGGGTGATCTCGATCTCCTGACCTCGTGATCCCTGCGCCTGGGCCTCCCAAAGTGCTGGGATTACAGGCGGGAGCCACCGCTCCCAGCCATGCTTTAATCTTTAAAGATGATAGGAATACCACCAAAACATTATGCCTACTTCACTTAATGAATAGAATATATTAAATTACATATTTATTATAGGCAGAATAAATTTATAATTTTACTTCTATTTCTATTTTATTTATATTTCTATATTTATTTGTAAATACATATTTTATTTATTTGTATTACATTTTATTCATAGTAATATTTATTTATATTCTCTGTATTCCATGTATAATAAATATAAATATCATAAGGAAGAGAAAATATATTTACTATTCATTACATGGAAGAGGATCATCCTACAGGTCTTCATCTTCATCATCTTCCTTTTGAGAAGGCTATCTCAACATCATACTAGAGATAATAAATATTATAGACAGGATATTTTATGTCTTATTCATTAGATGATTTTAACTATAGGTTTAAAAATAAATAAATACTTTAAGGTGCTTAAAATCAGATGCTTAAACAATAACTTAATTGAGTCTACAGTTGAACATTATTGCTGAAATTTTTTTCACAAAAGTAGATACAATAGAATACTCCAAATTCTATTTCATTGGTCCCGGTGGTATGTTCTTAATTATTTATCATTTTTTTCATCATTATCAGAAAAGAAAAATTAAAGTAGAGGTACCATTATTTTATAAGATAAAACTATTCCCCTGTTTCAAAATTAAAGTGTTATTAGATACGGTAGAAAGAATGCAAATAGGAGACAGATTATACCTGTACATAGGGATGTGAGGATTATGTTTATAGGCATGGTAATCAGTGCATCTAAAGTAAAGAATATACAAAAAGTGGCAATTCAAAAACAAATGAACACATCACACCTACAAATAAAGAGGAACAAGAAAAATAGACAATGTCTACATAGCTAGAAAAAACTCATGATAATGAAATAATATGATAGCTAAAGTGTCCATACTTCTGCACTGATGATGAAAATTTCTCTTCTCCTCATCTCCATTTGTCTTCAATTTTGCAATTCTTTCATTGCTCATAAAATTCTACGACTACTCAAGTATTCCTTTTCTTTGCTTGGCTAATGTGTTCAATCCATTACTGGATAAGCAAATTTGGTTCACTTTTTCTTAATTACTACCTTTCCTTCTAAATTTTATTCCAGAAGTTATTTGCTTTAATTCCCTGCCCTTCAGTCTGATTTAGATTATTTCGTTTGTGTCAATCACTACTCCTTTTATGTATTGTTTCAGTGTTGATAACCTGTGAACAGGGAGAAAACTGTTAAATCCTAATGAGAGAATCATACTGAATGGGAGAATTAATGAAGGGAAGCAGCCTTCCTTAAGGAATAATATTGACATGTTAATATTGGCTGGGAATCCTGTGATAAACCTCATTTTGCTCCCAGAAACACAAAGATGGCCAAAGATGAAATCCAAGGCTGTTCACAGCTCCTACCAAGTGTCAGACATTGGGTCACAGCTGAGTCCAAGAAATGGGTGATGAGGATGGCAGTCAGATTCAATACCTGGAGGGCTTAAGGTGTCAACTGGGGCAAACCTCAAGAGTTAAATCTCAGGGAGCTGAGTATTATACTTTTTTATCATTATACTTTATGTTATGGTTTACATGTGCGGAACGTGCAGTTTTGTTACATAGATATACATGTGCCATCGTGGAATGTGGCACATATACACCATGGAATACTAAGCAGCCATAAAAATTGATGAGTTCATGCCCTTTGCAGGGACATGGATGAAGCTGGAAACCATCATTCTCAGCAAACTATAACAAGAGAATTATAAATTTAAAAATGCAACCATGTATCCAGGGAAAAGAAAAAGTGATTGCCACATGTGATAAGTGCTGAGATGAAGTGTTTTATTAATGCACAGAGAAATTGTGCAAGATCAAATAGAATTATAAGTGATTCAGCTGGATGGGTATAAAGGTCTGTCATGCAGGACAAAGGAGATAAATCTAATAAGAAAGTCTAAGCCCTAGATTTCATTCTGCTCCCTTCAGCAGACTTTAGACAGCAATTGGTCAGCCTATAGACTGGGGGCAAAAGGGAATATATCCAAGTAAACTCTTTCTAGAGGTAATGTACTCTGCTCTCTGGGCCATTATTCTCCCAGTCCACCAGGTCTACCTGCCCAGGTGCCAGCTGGAGTTTATCACAGCACAGAACATTATGTTCTGGCTTGCTGTAGATGATTATTTCCTAGTGCAAAGAGTTCCAATAGGCCAGGAAGAAAGGATGCAATGATACACATGGTAAGCCATTACGGTGGTAGAATCTGGCTACAGAAAGCCACGAGGTTGATGCATTATTTGCATTTTCATTTCTGTAACCCTATCACCCAGCCCTACCGCACAAGAATACATTCCACTGTCATCTGATACTGTGTTTCAACTTCGAAGATACCCGACATCCAGAAGGGTTCACTACATCTAGAGGCCTTTAGTGGTTGCCTTTGATGGCTGAGATGCGCTTTTGAATTTTGAGTGAATTTGAGGAGTTTTAGAGGTTAGTGATCCCTACCTTTTACCAGGGCAATGGATATAACTCAAGCAAAGGAAGTACCAGGAACAAAAACTACGAACAAGAGTGTTCTAGTTTTGTTACTGTTTGTTTTAGCTTGATTTGTGTTAGAATTCTGCTCTGATGACAAAGGTAAGTTACAGTGACTGTTCCAATTATTGCCATGATGAATGTGGAGAGGGTGAGGTTGGTGAGTGGGAACAGATAGAAGGAAAAATCCATATAAAAGTTACCACAGGACATTAGGCAAGGCAGCTCAGTGAGTTGCTGTAACAATCAGCAACCTTAGTTTCTGCTACCAACCACAAAGCTACTGTAGTGGTCCCACACTTATCTATCTGGGACTTCTATTCAACTTGCTTCTTGTTCAACTCTCCTCCACTATGCTTGCAGAATAATTTTTGCAACTTTAGAGCTGTGTTGTTTTTTCTATGTGATAGTTTACTTGTTTTTATCACTCACTTGTCAATGAACTACTACCTATACCCTGTCTGTGTTGGTCACCATGGTATTCCTAGACTTTAGCAAGAAACCTGGCTAAGGGGAGGTTCTCCTTAGGCAGGAGGCAGCTTCCATTTCTGTGGGTGGTGCTAAGGACGGCTCCCAGCAAGGCTGGGTCTCATGGCTTTTTATAACAGAATCTAAGAATCTTACTTATGCCTCACCATTGGTTTCACTATTTTCACAGATGTTTGACATGGAAATGAGGCATTTATTTTTGGAGGCAAAAAATAGTTTATCAACTATCCTTCAGTAGGATTATGAAACTATTGGACATGTTAAAAATTTTTAATCTTCATGTTATAATTCAAATCTAGATGAAGTACATTTACCAAGCCATTTCTACTTACATTGTATGAGTAAGTGATAACATTAATTTAGGTAGTATTTTTACAGTAAACAAATAGCTTGTTTTATTAGTTATTTTACATAAACTTTTAAACAAAGCATGATGTATATATAGAAAAAAATACAAATCCTAAATATACAGCTTGATGAATTTTTACAAAGTATACATACCAGTGAAACCAGCACATTGATTAAGAAACAGAACTTAATGATCATCCCAGAAGTTCTAGCTCCTAACAAGGAACTTCTAAAACCGTATATGATTTTGTCTGTTTCTGAGCTTTACATAAATGGAATTTTATAGTTTGTTCCACTTTTATGTGCTTCACTTATTTTGTCAGCATTGTATTTATGGTATCTACTCATTTCATTGTAAACAGCAATAGTTAATTCTTTTCCTTTCCTTACAATATTCCATTTTCTGAATATACAATATTTTATTTTTGAACTAATTTATTTATTTTACCTTTGATATACTATTTACAATTGTTTTACCTTTTTTCTAATATGAAGAGTACAATTATGAACTTGTTATTCATTTACTTTTTATGAACTTACACATTTATTTCTGTTAGTATGCATACCTACCTGTCAATTTATCTAATTGCTGTCTATCTGGAATACAGTATTATAGAGTAGAAATATGCTCCAAAAAAAAAAAAAGTTTACCAAAATGATTGCACCAATTGACACTCTCACCATCAGTGCACCATCAGTGCATAACAAATACCTTTGTTCCACCTCCTTTTCAATATTTAGTGTTTTCTGTTTTCCTAATTTTAGCAATTCTGGTTTGTTTGAAGTGTTAACCATTGCAATTTCAACTACACTTCTTTAATAACTAAGAAAGGTTAGCACAGTTTCTTTTTAAAACAGAAATTTGTGATACATGACTACATTGTGGGAAGACTAAATCAAG
This sequence comes from Rhinopithecus bieti, assembly GCF_001698545.2. Taxonomy (NCBI): domain Eukaryota; kingdom Metazoa; phylum Chordata; class Mammalia; order Primates; family Cercopithecidae; genus Rhinopithecus; species Rhinopithecus bieti. The sequence goes on along the minus strand of NW_016805527.1, from coordinate 743,542 downwards.
CCAGTTATATGTATGTATTATATGTTTTTATAATATATATGTATAATAATACTTATTATAATATATATGTATATAATATATACGTGTTACCTTTAAAACACCATTTTTCTGCATGTGGTGAGAACACTTAAAACCTGCTCTCCTCGCAGAAATCAGGAATACAGAACATTTTTGTTAACTACGAACACCATGTTGTACCTAACATCTCTTGAACTTATTCCTTCTGTGCAACTGAAACTTTTCATATAATTATTTGGAGATTTGGGTGCTCCTGTATTGGGTGCATTCATATATGTCTTACTGATGATTTAGCTCTTCTTGTTGAATTGGTCCCTTGTACCATTTGTAATGGCCCTTCTTGTCTCTTTTGATCTTTGTTGGTTTAAAGGTGTTGGTTTTTCACGAGACGTAGGATTGCAATCCCTGAGCATTCTTTTAGGCTTTCCATTTAGCTTGGTAAATATTTCTTGCACTCCCTTTATTTTGAGATTATGCGCCCTGTCTCTGCATGTGAGGATGCGGTCTCCGCTGAATACCAAAGACACCCACTGGATCTTGCTCTTTATCAACTTTGCCCAGTCTGTGTCTCTGTTAATTGGAGCAGTTAGCCCATTTACATTTATGTTTAGTATTGTTATGTGTGAATTTGATTCTGTCACTATGATGTTAGCTGGTTATTTTGCTCATTAGTTGATGCAATTTCTTCCAAGCATCAATGGTCTTTACAATTTGGCATGTTTTTGTAGTGGTTGGTACCAATTGTTCCTTTCCATGTTTAGTGCTTCCTTCAGGAGCTCTTGTAAGGCAGGCCTGGTGGTGACAAAATCCCTCAGCATTTGCTTGGCTGTAAAGGATTTTATTTCTCCATCAATTATGAAGCTTAGTTTGGCTGGATATGAAATTCTGGGTTGAAAATTCTTTTCTTCAAGTTGTTGAATATTGGCCCCCACTCTCTTCTGGCTTGTAGAGTTTCTGCCGAGAGATCTGCTGTTAGTCTGATGGGCTTCCCTTTGTGGGTAACCTGATCTTTCTCTCTGGCTTCTCTTAACATTTTTTCCTTCATTTCATCTTTGGTGAATCTGACAGTTATGTGTCTTGGAGTTGCTCTTCTTGAGGAGTATCTTTGTCGCATTCTCTGTGTTTCCTGAATTTGATTGTTGGTCTGAAGAGTGTTTTCCAACCTGGTTCCATTCTCCCCATCACTTTCAGGTACACCAGTCAGACGTAGTTTTGATCTTTTCACATAGTCCCATATTTTTCGGAGGTTTTGTTCATTTCTTTTTGCACTTTTTTCTCTAAACTTCTCTTCTCACTTCATTTCATTCATTTGATCTTAAATCACTGATACCCTTTGTTGCACTTGATAGAATCAATTACTGAAGCTTGTGCATGTGTCACATAGTTCTCGTGCCATGGTTTTCAGCTCCATCAGGTCATTTAAGGTCTTCTCTATGCTGTTTCTTCTAGTTAGCTATCCATCTAATCTTTTTTCAAGGTTTTTAGCTGCTTTGCAATGGTTTTGAACATCCTCCTTTAGCTCGGAGAAGTTTGTTATTACCAGTCAACTGAAGCCTACTCTCCGTCCAGCTTTGTTCTGTTTTTGGCGAGGAGCTGCATTCCTTTGAAGGAGAAGAGGTGCTCTGATTTTTAGAATTTTCAGCTTTTCTGCTCTGGTTTCTCCTCATCTTTACGGTTTTATCTACCTTTGGTCTTTGATGATGGTGAAGTACAGATGGGGTTTTGGTGTAGATGTCCTTTCTGTTTGTTAGTTATCCTTTTAACAGTCAGAACCCTCAGCTGGGCTGGGTACAGTGGCTCAAGCCTATAATCCCAGCACTTTGGGAGGCCAAGACGGGTGGATCACGAGATCAGGAGATTGAGACCATCCTGGCTAATGCGGTGAAACCCCGTCTCTACTAAAAAATACAAAAAACTAGCCGGGTGAGGTGGCGGGCGCCTGTAGTCCCAGCTACTCGGGAGGCTGAGGTAGGAGAATGGCTTAAACCTGGGAGGCGGAGCTTGCAGTGAGCTGAGATCCGGCCACTGTACTCCAGCCTGGGAGACAGAGTGAGACTCTGTCTAAAATAAAAATAAAAAAAGAACCCTCAGCTGTAGGTCTGTTGGAGTTTGCTGGAAGTCCACTTCAGATCCTGTTTGCCTGGGTATCACCATCAGAGGCTGCAGAAAAACAAATATTGCAGAATGGCAAATGCTTCCGCCTGATCCTTCCTCTGGAAGCTTGGTCTCAGAGGAGCACCCGGCTGTATGAGGTGTCAGTTGGCCCCTACTGGCAGGTGTCTCCCAATTAGGATACTCAGGGTTCAGCGACCCACTTGGGGAGGCAGTCTGTCCCTTCTCAAATCTCAAACTCCTTGCTGGGAGAACAATTACTCTCTTCAAAGCTGTCAGACAGGGACGTTTAAGTCTGCAGAAGTTTCTGCTGCCTTTTGTTCAGCTATTACCTGCCCCCAGAGGTGGAGTCTACAGAGGCAGGCAGGCCTCCTTGAGCTGCAGTGGGCTCCACCAGTTCCGGCTTCTTCGCCGCTTTGTTTACCTACTCAAGCCTCAGCAATGGCGGATGCCCCTCCCCCAGCCTCACTGCTACCTTGTAGTTCAATCTCAGATTGCTATGCTAGCAGTGCACATGGCTCTGTGGGTGTGGGACCCTCTGATCCAAGCATGGGATATACTCTCCTGGTGTGCCATTTGCTAAGACCATTGGAAAAGCACAGTATTAGGGTGGGAGTGTCCTGATTTTCCAGGTACCATCTGTCATGGCTTCCCTTAGCCAGAAAAGGGAATTCCCTGACCCTTTGCACTTCCCAGGTGAGGCGTTGTCTCGCCCTGCTTTGGTTCACACTCCGTGAGCTGCACCCACTGTCCAACAAGCCCCAGAGAGATGAAACCAGTACCTGGAAATGCAGTTGGAAATGCAGAAATCACCCATCGTCTCTGTCACTCATGCTGGGAGCTGTAGACTGGAGCTGTTCCTATTCAGCCATCTTGGAACCCCCCCCCCCATTATACTTTTTAAGTCTGGAAGTGAGAATCATACATTTTGCACTCTATAGATTGATGCATATATATTTCTATTTGTGAATCTAAACTGAATTTTGTATTCTTGGAGAGCTTAATACATTCACTTTAAAGTAATGACTGATAAAGAAGGACTTACATAGGTCATTTTGGTGTTTGTTCTGAACAACTTAAAATTTGGCAGGGGATGAGTTTCTCATTTCCATTATTAAACCTTAATTGGTGTTTAGATAATATTTTTTGTGGTAAAGTCACTTTGATTCCCTCTTATTTTATTTTGTAAATACATATTAGTTATTTTTTTTACCATGGGAGTTATAATTAACCTCACAAATTTATACTATCTAGTCTGAATATATATCAACTTGACTTCAATATCATACAGAAACCCTGCTCAATTGCACCTCTGCTTCAACCTGCACATTTGATTTTTTTTTTGTTACATATGCATCTTTATGCATTGTGTGGAAAATAGCACAAATTTATCATTCTTTTTATACATTTGTATTTGAAATCATGTAGGAAATTAAACATTGTAGTTTAGAAACAAAAAGTCAATAACATTGGTTTTATATTCATCTATGTGATTACTTTTACTGGAGATCTTTAGTTTTTCATGGAGCTTCGTGTTACTGTATAGTGTCCTTTTATTTCAATGTGTATGACTCCCTTAGTATTTCTTGTGTGGTAGATGTACTGGTATAAAGTCCCTCAGCTCTTGTTTATCCAATAAGGTTTTAATTTCTTCTTCTTGTGAAGGATAGTTTTACTAGATACAGAATTCTTAGTTGACAGAATTTTTACAATCATGTCATCTCACTGTTTTTTGGCCTACATGGTTTATGATAAAAAAAAAAATCAGTTGTTAATATTCTTGAAGATTCCTGATATATAATGAGTTAATTATCTATCCCTCTTGCTTCAAGATTATTTCTTTGTTTTTGTCATTCAGTGTTTTGATTATACCGTCTCTTATTGTGGACCTCTTTGAGGTTACTCTAGTTGGAGTTTGTTGAGCTTCTTGAATGTGTTGATTCATGTCTTTCCTCAAATTTACAAAGTTTGTGACCATTATGTCCTCAAATATTCTCACTTCTTCTTTATTTCTCTCTCCTCTTTCTGAGACCCCCACACTGCATTTATTGATCTGCTTGATGGTATGTCACATGTCTCTTAGAATCTATCCATTCTTCTTCATTCTTTTTATTTCTCCTTTCAGACTGGATAACTTCCATTGCCCTATCTTCACTTTTATGGCAGCCTGTTTTCTTTGCTCAAATCTGCTATTTAACTCCTCTAGCAATTTGTTTTATTTCAAAATTGTACTTTTTCAGCTCTAGAATTTCTATTTGGTGGGTTTTACCATGTATATATCTTTATTAATATTCCCATTTTATTTGTACATTACTTTCTGATTTCCTTTAATTCTATATCCATTGTTCCCTTTAATTCTTTTCATTATTATTTTTTGAAATAGAGTCTTACTCTGTTGTCCAGGCAGGAGTGCCGTGGTGCAATCTTGGCTCACTGCAATCTCTGCCTCCCAGGTTCAAGCAATTCTCATGCCTCAGCCTCTCAAGTAGCTGGCACTACAGGTGCACACCACCACACCTGACTAATTTTTGTATTTTAAATAGAGATGGGGCTTCACCATGTTGGCCAGGCTGGTCTCAAACTCCTGACCTCAGGTGATATACCCACCTCGGCCTCCCAAAGTGCTGAGATTACAGGCATGAACCACCATGACCAATATCTTTAAATCTTTGCATATATATATAAGATATTAGATTTCAAGTATTTGTCTAGTAAGTCCAGTGTTTGGATTACTTCATCGATTATTTCTATCAATTTTTGTTCTTTGAATGGCCCATACTTTCTCTTTACTTTGTGTACCTTGGTATTTTCTGTTGAACGCTGAACATTTGAATATTGTTATGTATTAATTCTGATACCTTATTTTATCTGCTCCCCTGGGCTTGCTGGTTTTAATTATTGAAAATGATAGTTGTCCATTTTTTACTGAGTTTTCCAAATTGTCTTTGCAAAGGTGGTATTCCTCGTTATGTAAAGTAGTTAAGTCTCTCTTACTTTATCCAGTTTTCAACTATCATTTTGATAGAGATTTACTTAAACGGCAGAAACTAAGAAATTTTTAAAATAATAAACCCTTTCTCCCTGCCTTTGCGCATTGCTTGTGTGCTGGAGGTCTTCCTCAATACTCAACAGGATGTTTACTACTCTGTCTTAGACCTCCTTTATTGCTTGCAATGAGCTGAGAGTTCAGTCATGGCTAAAATGTTATGACTCTCAGGTCTTTTCTGAGCATGAATCTTGCTATTGGCCATCATGAGGTTTTCTAAATTCCCCAAGAGATATAGGTGCTCTTGTATACCCTAATTACTCAAAGAAACTCTTCTCAAATTATTGTAACCACTATTCAGGTTTAGTAGTCTATTTTGTCTCAGCTGTAATCTTTTGCCTTGGTTTGGTACAGGTTTTTTGTTTACCTTACAGTGTTTTTAAATGATTCTTAACACTTTTCTGCCCCGAGTGAATTCTACATTAAGTCAAATAGCAATGAGTTAATTACAGGTAGCTCTGACAGGTTAAAACAGACAAACATAATAATTTACAAATAAAGTCTATTTTATTCCTTTTGGGACCAGGGCCCATAATCTCCCACATGAAATGTCAACTTTTCTCTTCCAGATGGCCTCAGAGCCAGAGTTGGGGTGAGGAAAGAGCAATTAAAAATACCACAAAACTTTTCCACTGGTTTAAAGTTCCCATTTTCCATATTCAGCATTTACTTGGTTTCTGTAAACCTTTGACTGTTTTCTAGAGCTCTGACACACTTGGTTGTTAAAGTTTCTACTTGTTTTTTGATGTGACTATGAAGAGATGGGCATTTGCAACTGTCTATGCTAAAATTTTACTGATACACACTCACACTCACAACTGTGTGTGTTTTTTCTTTCGCCTATTTGCCAACAGTCAAAACAATGGGTATTAAAATCACTACAATATAAATTTCTTCATTTTTGTGCCTCCTAAGCTTTATTAAAATAAAATATTAATAAGGTTTTTATAGGCAAATTTATTTTTTCTATATAATGGCCTTTGATCATAAATATATATTTTTTTCTCAGAATCAACTTTTTAACTTTGTCTACAAAAAAAATGAAATTGTCTTGTCTA
>NW_016805527.1:731197-737147 GCF_001698545.2 Rhinopithecus bieti | reverse complement strand
GTCTGGGTTTTAAGATTACTATAGGAGTAGAAAAGAGTTGCATATCGTTAAATATTGAAAAATTTCCACAGTAATCTAAATAATTTTAAGAAAATATTTTACACACCACAAGACATTTATTTGCTGTTGATTTTATTTCCAATGACCAAGAAGATACTTCCAACTTTATATATATTCATGTGAAAATCAACGTGTTCCCAATTTGTGCACTTTGTAGAAATACATACATTTTGAATATTAAATACTGTATTTAGATATTTAGTACACATAATACTTTATAAATATATCATTGAATTTAATATTTTTAAAAGCTGCAAGCATCAACATTAATTTTACTTTGAAGCAGTTTGAACTTATTTTGAAACAACATTTGCACTGAACTTTTACTATTTTAGAATAATATAGCACTTTTGAAAAGACCCATTGCTTAATATCACCAAAATGAGAGTTGAGTTTCAATATAAATTTTTGAAAGAAACACATAATAAAACCATAGCAGCATGTAAAAGGCAAGGGGAAAGACAGTCTGAAAAGACAATACAATCATGACAACCAGAGTGCGATAGGATACAGCTGCTGGTGATATCATATAGATACTATAAATAACTATCATTAGCATGTTAAGCACTCAGTCTAATGGGAAAAAAGCAGACAATGTAAAATATGATAATGTAAGCAAAAATATGAAAATATTAAGAAAGAATAAAATGGAAATGTAAGATAATAAAATGTATGATATGATAAATAAGGAGTGCTTTCATGTGCTCTTTGGTAGTCTGGATAAAGCCAAAGGAAGACTTAGTGTTTCTCAACTTCTGATTTACACACAAGTTTTAAAAACAGTACAGAAGTTTTCCTATTCACACACATTTCCCTTTATTATTAAGACCTTACATAGTATGGTAGATTCATCATAGCACATAAAATAATATTAATACATTAACAATAAGTAAAGTTCATACTTTATTCATTTTCATTAATTTTATCTAATATTCTCTTTAAAATTCCCTGTTCCATGCCAGATACCACATTATATTTAGAAATTGAACTGTTAATTTTGTAAAGGTAAAATTCACATTTGTAATGCATTATACTTTTGCTATTGTAGTTTAATATTAAATTTCAATTTTAAAACAAATCAATTCTTTTCTATTTTTTCCATTCCACTATTATAGTTTTTCATTTTACATTAAGTTTAATTTTCACTTAAGTTAATTGCTATACAAGTATAATATTTATGTATAGGTTTATTTTTTCATACGAATGTCCAGGTTTTTCCAGCACCATTTATTGAAAACACTGTACTTTCTCCACTGTATTGTCTTTGATCCTCTGTCAAAGATCATTTCTTTATCAAAGACATTTCTGTGAATTCTTTTCTGAACTCTTTATTCTGTGTCATTAATGTATGTGTCTATTATTTCATCAATATCAAGGAGTTTTAATAATTTTTTAGTAAGTCTTGAATTCAGAAAATGTGAATCCTCCAATTTTGTTCTTTTATTTTCAGAATTATATTGGCACTTATAGATCCTTTGCCGTAAATTATTATAAAATTTTGGAATCAATTTATCACTATCTATAATATACCTTGCTGGAATGTTGATTGTGATTTTTTTTTTTAATTTATAAATTTAGCTGGAAAAAAGTTGACCTCTTAAATACCAAGCCTTCTAATCTATCAACAGTAATATCTCTCAATTCATTTTGGACATTTTGCAGTCATTCTTTCAAATATTTCTTCTACACTCTTCTCACTGTTTCTCCTTCTTGGATTTCTGAAGCATAAATTTTATACATTTTTGTAGTCCTATACAGCACTTTAACATTTCTTTCTATTTTACATTCTTTCCCTACCCCTTTGCATTTAGGTTTGGAAAGCTTCTATTGACCTATCTTAGAGAACATTGATTCTTCCTTTGGCTTTATCCAGACTATCAATGAGCCCATGGAGGACACTCCTTACTTATGATATCATACTTCTTATTATCCTACATTTCCATTTTATTCTTTCTTAGCATTTTCATCTCTTTGCTTACATTACCCTATCTTTTATTTTATGTTGTCTGTTTTTTTTTTTTTTTTTCATTAGACTAAGCTTTTAACACACTGATGATAGTTATTTACAGTTTCTATTGGATATCTCCAACAGCTGTATCCTATTACACTCCGGTTGTCACGATTGAATTGTCTCTTCAGACTGTGTTTTCCTTTGCCTTTTTCATGCTGCTAAGGTTTTATTATGTGTTTCTTCCAAAATTTATGTTGAAACTTAACTGTCATTGTGGTGTTATTAAGAGTGGATTCCTTTGGGAAATGCTGAAGCCATGGGGCTCTGTGCTCATGAATTGGTTACCCATTTTAAAAGAGACTTTGGAGCGAGTTTGCCTCTCTTGCCCTTCCACCTTCCTCCACCCATGTGAGGACACAACAAAAAATTGTCATCTTAGATGCAAGACACCAGCCCTTGCCAGACACCAAAACTGTCAGCAGCCTGATTTTGGACTTCCATACTCCAGAACTGTAAGAAATAAACGTATATTATTTACAAATTACCCAGTCTGTGGTATTTTGTTTTAACAGGATAAATAGACTAAGATTAATGCCTTGTAATTTTTATTAGTAAGCCACATATCAGGTAGCAGGAATTGAGGTAAATAGAACTTTACTGTCAGTAACTATGTTGATTTGGCTAAAAATTGGGTCATGTTTATTATTTCTGGTTTCCCGAGAACTTTCTAGACCCACCCTTTAAATATAAGTACCAGCACTATTCACAATAGCTAAGATATTAAATCAAACTAAGTGTCCAACAACAGATACATGCATAAAAATGTGATACGTATACACAATGGGAATACTATACAAGAACAAAAAGGAATAAAATCGTGTCATTCACAAAAATGTAGATGAAACTGGAAGACATTATGCTAGGTGAAACAAGCCAGCAACAGAGAGTTAACCACCACATGTTCTCATTCACATGTGGCTAAAATAAAATTGATCTCATAGTTGTAGAAACTATTACAAGAGATACTTGAAGCTTAGATGAGTAGGGAGAAGGGGTATAGGGAGAGTTTTGTTAAAAGATAAAAAATGACAACTAAATAGGAGGAATTCATCAGCATTCTACAGCACTGTAGGATGGTTATAGTAAAAATACTATATTACATAGTTTTAAATAGCTAGAAGGAGGATATTGAATGTTTCCAACATAAATGTACATTATAAACGCTATTACTGTGATCAAATTACCATAAATTATATGTATTACAGCATCACCATGTACCCCATAAATATGTGCAGTTATATATGTAAAATTAAAAAAATAACAATAGTAAATAACTATCAGAGTCTTCAAAGTTATCTAGTGTCGTTTTTGTCTTTTTTTTTTTTTTTTTTTTTTTTTTTTTTTTTTTTTTTTTTTTTTTGACTATGGACTTTCGTCTCATATTAAGCTTCTCCAGAGAAGCAGAATCAAAACAGGATAGGGGGTGTGTATGTGTGTGTATGTGTTTAGGAATCTGCAGGGTGGGCCAGAAGTTTGAAAATCCAAGAAATGTAGTTCATGTTCAAAGGCAGTCTGCTCCCATCATTCCCTTTACCTTTCCCTCAGGGAGGTCAGTCATTTTGTTCTATTCAGGTCTTCAGCTGATTATATCACGCCTACCCAAATATGGATGATAATCTGCTTTACTCAAAATCCACTGATTTAAATGTAAATCTCATCCAAAAACATCCTTACAAAAACATCTAAGATAATGTTCTACCAAATATCTGGGCTCTGTGGCTTAGCCAAATTGATACATAAAATTAACTGTCACTTATGCATGCTGGTCTTCAGAGAGAGTCTGTCTTAAAGCTGCTTCAGCTGTCACGCACTGTTACTATACTGAATCCCTGTTGGTGTGGTGACAAGGTTAAAAGGGAGGAGCTTTCCATAATGTTTCAATTAAGTATCAGTGTTTTCTTGGGCCCTATCTTGGGGGCTCTAATCTTTATTAGTTTATTCAGCATAATAGTTTACGTGTCCTCCTCTCGCTCCTCCTTGCCTCCTTGTCTGCAGTCTTCCCAATGCATTTGTTGGATTTATTAGTTCTTGCTGCCTATGGGCTCCCCTCCTGCAAGGCGATACTAGAAGCCAGGAGTGTGGTGGGATTAATTCCTCTCTCCAAACTGAGATAAAGTTTTATATTTGGTTTCTGGCATCTTTTCTCCTAGGTGTAGGTCTTTGTAGTGGAAAAAAGATCTCTTTATGTTTTTCACAATAGTTACTTTTTCCCTAATTCTGTCAGAGCCAAGAGATTCTCACACCTAGAGCCTACTAAGTTTCCTAGAGAGGAAGCCCATGAAATCCCCCATCAAGCCTGTCACCCAGTCGTTTCTCACTCTCATGCTAGTTAGCATTCAGGCTCCTGTTGTTCATCAAAATTACCTTTGAGGCGTTCCCATTGGTTTATGTCTCCTGTGACTCCTGCTCCAGTGACACAATCCTTTATCTCTCTATACCCACTTGTCTCTCCACATTTTGAAAAGGTGATTTGTCTTGTTAATTTAGGATTTTAGATCAATACTTTTCTAAGTGCTCTTTGAAAGCTCTGATAACATTCACAGTAAAAAGAAATCATTTCACAAGACTGTGAATGCATCAGCAGCTCTGGCTTTTCCTAAGAAGGACCATTTTTTATATATCATGTGCATAAAATCCAGTCATTCAAAGAATATTTGTCAATCATTATCTGGAGGCAAATTTGCTGAAAAAAATATACAACTTAAACATTTAATCTTGCTAAATATTTTTAATTGTAATTCATATGGTATTGTTACTTTTAAAAGTCAGTAAGCCATTTTCATCTTCAATTATTGTGTCTGTCATTTTAATGAATATCTCACATAGTTTTTATTTGAATAATACCATTAAGAATTCACCATTTAAGGTCAGGTTTCCCACTACCAAAATAAGTATTTGCAGTCCACTATCTTCTCACATTTGAGATGCAAAGCACAATATTTTTCCAAATATTTGCTAAATTCCTGGCAGACTGCCTCAGACATTCTATCCTATGAAGTCTTTATGAAATCAGCTGAAGACGTGTGAACTATTTAACAGTTTTATTGAAGATAATGGAAGGTTACCATTTCTGTTTACACATTTGAAATGGAAGAAAGTTCTTTTTACCTGATGCATTTGATACAAAGTTTTCCTGGAGAGAGAAGGTTAATCTACATTATCCACCTTACCATTTAAAAACTGTCAGGGAGCAATTCAGGGCACGATGTGGACAGGTAGAAGTAGTGTTGGAAGTAATTTTTAATTTTACTTTGGTAGGTGGATTAATTCTCTTACACTAAGATACTGAATAACATATTTGATTTGTTTTGCTTTACTTTATTCCAGTAGCATATAAAGAATTAAATGTCAAAAGAAAATATTTTTAATCTTTCAAGCTAAATTGAACATTCTTCTTACAATATTAAGTTTAATAGTGTTTAAAAACAACGGCATATGTCACATAATCCCAGGGCTATTTAAATGCTTTAGAGCACAAAAAGAAAAAAAATTAACTTCGTCCTAAGGTACAAGGTATAATAAATAACTAAGCCATATAAAAATTTTATAAAATAGACTACTCTAGAACAATCTCATTTTAAATATCAATACAAAAATTTCAAACTGAATAGAAACAAACAAAATCAAATTGCACATTAAAACACTACTATATCATAATCACATTGTACTGATTCCAGGAATAAAAGGTTAATCATAATTAAGAAATGCATTAATATATTTACCTATACATATAAATCTTAAGAGAAAAATACTATGATATTCCATGCATTTACACAGAAAACATTTGACAAGAATACACCAAACAACCAATCAAAAGTGAAATGAAATAAAGATTAATGCATTTTTTTTTTTTTTTTTTTTTTTTTTTTTTTTTTTTTT
>NW_016805527.1:716393-730818 GCF_001698545.2 Rhinopithecus bieti | reverse complement strand
GGAGTCTCGCCCTCTCACCCAAGCTGGAGTGCACTGGCCAGATCTCAGCTCACTGCAAGCTCCGCCTCCCGGGTTCACGCCATTCTCCTGCCTCAGCCTCCCGAGTAGCTGGGACTACAGGCGCCCGCCACCTCGCCCGGCTAGTTTTTTGTGTTTTTTAGTAGAGACGGGGTTTCACCGTGTTAGCCAGGATGGTCTCGATCTCCTGACCTTGTGATCCGCCCGCCTCGGCCTCCCAAAGTGCTGGGATTACAGGCTTGAGCCACCTCGCCCGGCCAGATTAATGCATTTTATTTAATATGCAGAAGACCTATCCTCAGTCTAAATGTCAGCATTATATTTGTGTACTTATTTGATCTTACACTAAAGTCAGGAGCTAGGCAAGAAAGTTCATCTAGTTAAAATGGCAAAGTAAGGAGCTCCATAGGCTTTTCCCTCTTTGGAAACTCTGAAAAAAATAACAAAGTTGTCAGAATCAACTTTACTGTAACTTTGAAAAACAGTCAGAGGTTTGCAACAATAATTGAGTACTTAATCAACAAAAGCTGTTACTTAAACAGGATAGAAAATATTTGCAGCATGTTAAGTTAGCCCTATTTCATCCCATTTCCTTGGCAAGATAGTGGTCTTGAAGATGATAATCTCAGTAGGTATTAGTTATGAAGGAAGAGCAGTAAACTTTACTCTCAAGGACTTACATTTGCATGTTTTGACCTATCTTAGGGTTCTCTGATTGATACGAGGCACTTGCTTTGTTTATTCTAATTAGAACTCTGACAGGGTATAAAAGGGTCTAAGTGAACGGCATTGCTGGATACTGTTATAAGGGAAATTAATAAGCTGCTTTTGCCTGGGGTAAGAAAATACAGTTCAGATATGCCAAAATAGACATGCCAAAAAAAAAAAAAAAAAAAAAAAAAAAAAAAAAAAAAAAAAAAAGCCTTAGGGTAAAAGCTGAAGAATATAAATTTGGAGACTATAGCTTCAAAACGCTCCTACATATAATATAATATGAACAAAGTCTTCATGCACCTACTGAAGAAAAACATGTCCTTGGAAAATTACTGAGAAGGCCCTAATTTTTCATTTCCAACTGATCTTTAAGGAAGGCAACTAACGCAGTGGCTGTTGAAGGAGTGATATAATACAGAGCTAATCAGCAAACACAGAAATCAAAAAAGACTGTTTTTTCTTTTCTTTCCTTTTGTTTTATGGTTCCAGAAATTTAAGGAAATTTAAGCCTCCCAAGTAGCTGGGACTACAGGCACCTGTCACCACGCCCAGCTAAATTTTTGTATTTTTAGTAGAGATGAGAATTCACCATGTTAGCCAGGATGGTCTCGATCTCCTGACCTCATGATCTGCCCACCTCGGCCTTCCAAAGTGCTGGGATTACAGGTGTGATTCTTTTCTATGCACCCGGCCAGTTGTTCTTTTCTATGCACTGTGGTTGCTTGTTTGCTTCATGTCTTTCCTATGCTACGTTTTAAAGTTTGCATTTTTTGTCATGTGTGGTTTCTGAAGTTGCTGTTCCTGTAGATTCTGGTAAGCTGCTGGTTTAACCAAAATTAGGCAGGAGATTAATAAAGAAATAAAAGACTGAGACGCCACTGTAAACCAATGACAGTCATTTCTTGGAATGTATGGCAGATTAGTTTCAGGACTGTCCCCATAGATGCCAAACCCACAGGTGTTTGAGTCCCACAGTCAGCCCTGCAAAACCTATGGGCCTGGGCACAGTGGCTCACGCTTGTAATCCCAGCACTTTGGGAGGCCGAGGCAGGTGGATCACGAGGTCAGGAGTTCAAGATCAGCCTGGCCAACATAGTGAAACCCCATCTCTACTAAAAACACAAAGAGTTGGCCGGGCATGGTGGTGCATGCCTGTAATCCCAGCTACTCAGGAGACTGAGGCAAGAGAATCACTTGAACTCGGAAGGAAGAGGTTGCAGTGAGCTGAGATCGCACCATTGCACTCCAGCCCAGGTGACAGTGTGAGATTTTGTCTCAAAAAAATAAATTAATTAATTTAAAATCCCCAAAAACCTATGGATATGAAAAGTCAGCCATTCACATATGCAAGTTCTACATCCCCCCATACTGTATTTTCTATGCCTTGACTGGTGGAATACATCCATGCTAAATCTGCAGATAAGGAGAGCTGTCTGTAGACCTAACAGACATATATAGAATATTACACTCAACAACAGCAAAATATACAGTCTTCTTAAGTGCACATGCTACATTTATCAGGAGAAACCACATCTTAATTAATTAAAAAAAAAAGAAAATCTGGCCAAGAACGGTGGCTCACAGCTGTATTCCCAGAACTTTAGGAGGCCGAGGTGGGCGGATCACGAGAACAGGAGAATGAGACCATGGTGAAACCCCATCTGTACTAAAAATACAAAAAATTAGCCGGGCACGGTGGAGGGTGCCTATAGTCCCAGCTACTCAGGAGGCTGAGTCAGGAGAATGGAGTAAACCCAGGAGGCGGAGCTTGCAGTGAGCTGAGATTGCACCACTGCACTCCAGACAGAGCAAGACTCCATCTCAAAAAAAAAAAAAAAAAAAAAAAAAAAAAAAAAAAAAAAAAAAAAAAACAAAAGAAAATCTCAATCATACACCATATCTTCTTTGACTTCAATGACATAAAATTAAATATCAAAACTAAAACAAAACTGGAAAATTCACAAGTATGTGGAAATTTAAACAACATACACTTGGAGAAAAAAATGACAAAATGAATAAAATGATAAATCAAAAAATAATTTAGAATAAAATTAAATTTACATTTTCATAAGAGACACATGTAGAATAAAATGAATAAGATATCAAACTTATAGAATGCAATGAAAGCAATACTCACAAGGAAACTTATAGTTTTATACAGTTATATTTATAAAGAAGAAAGATTTAAAATCAATAATTTATAGACTTCAAGGAAATAGAAAAAAAACAAACTAAACGTGAAGTATAAGACAATAAATGATAAAATATTACAGTAGGAAAAATAGATATAAAGAATAGAACAATAGAAAAAATCAGCAAAACCAGAAGTTGACTCTTTCAAAAGATTAACAAAGCTAACAAAACTTTAATTGTACTAGATGAATAGTAAAAGAGAAAAATTTCAAATTGTTAAAATAAAAAATGAAAGTGAGGACATTACTAAAGTATGTAGGAGTCTACTGTAAACAATTGCATCCGAAAAAATTAGATAACCTAGACAATGTGGGCAATAATCTAGAAATATATAAATTATCAGGATTGACTGAAGAAGAAATAAAAATTCTGAACAGATCTATAAGAAGTAAGGAGATTGAAATAGTAATAAAAAAAGAAAATCTCAAGAGTCAATAACATCACAATTGAATTCTACCAATTAATTAATAGCAATCCTACCTTGGTAATTAAATCTACCAAGAATTAATAACAATCCTCAAACTGTTACAAAAATAGAAGAGGAAGCAGTTTTAATACATCTTATGAGGTCAGCATTCCCAGACACCAAAGCCAAAGACATCACAATAAAAGAAAATTATAATAAAATATCCCTTAAATATATAGAAAAATATCCTCAATAAAATATTAGCAAACTGAGTACAACTGCACATACAAATTTATATACCATTAACAAGAATGATTTACGAATGCAAGTGTGGTTCAACATGAAAATTAATCATATTTAATCAATTAATCATTAGTCATATCACATTAACAGAACAAAGGGGAAAAACATATTATCATCTCTATTGATGCGGGAAAAGCATCTGACAAACTCTATCATCTTTTTATGATACGACACTATATAAAGTAGGAATAATAGAATAGAATTTCCTCACCTGAAAAAGTGTATTTATGAAACTCTATACCTAGTATAATTCTTAATGATGGAAGACTAAAACTTTTCTAAGATCTGGAACATATCATACTTGACTTATTTTACCACTCCCGTTCAAACATTAAATTGTGCTAGAAGTTTTTGCCAAAGCAATTAAGCATAATGAAAAAATAAAAGGCATATATATTGAAAAGAAAAACTAAAATTGTCTTTCTTTATAAATGATGCTATTCTATATAAAGAAAATACTGAATAATATATACACACAACTACTGGATGCAATAAATGACTTTAGAAAAGTTATAGGACACCATATCAATGAATAAATATCATTGCATTTCTAGATACTACCAATGAACAATCTATAAATAAAATTAAGAAAACAATTACACATTCAATAAACTTCAAAATAATAAAATACAAATAAGTTTAACCAAAGGGGTGTAATATTTTACGCTGACACTGAAAAATATTACTGAAAGAAATCTAAAAATTGCTAAGTAAATGGAAAGCCATCTTGTGTGCATGAATTAGAAGACTTAATATGGTCATGATTGAAATACTCCACAAAGAAATCTTCAGGTGCATTTCAATTTCTAACAATATCCTAATGGCCACTCTCTGTCTGTCTTTCAGAAATGAAAAAGCCAATACTAATATTTCTATAGGATTGCCAGGGTCGCTGACTAGCTAAAACAATCTTAAAAAAAAAAAAAAAAAAAAGGACAAAGTTGAAGGCAGGAATAATACCACAAATGTCAGGAATATTATTGAAAAGCTATGAAGCAAGAGAAGCAGGGTAGTACTGGCATAAGGACGTTCATATAAATTGAATTGAGTGTCCAGAAATAAATTTATACCTTTGTGGCCAACTTACCTTTGACAAGAATGTCAACACCACTTACTGTGAAAGCAAAATAGCCTCTTCAATAAACAGTGCTAAGAAAATGAAATATCCAAATACAAAAGAATGAAGTTGTACTCCTCTCTCTCAATGTAAACAAACATTAACTCAAAAAGGTCAAAGATGTAAATGTAAGAGCTGAAACTATCTTACTCTTAGCAGAAATCATAGAGGTTTCATTTTGGCAGTGATATCAAAAGCATGAGAAACAAGAAAAAAATATATTAATAGGACAGAGTAAAAAATTTAAAAAATAGTTTATTCACAAAATATCAGAAAAGTAAAACCATACCAAATGTGAGAAAATATTTAAAATCAAATATCTGACATGGCTCTAATATTTAGAATATATAAGAAATTCATTGCTCAACAACACAGAGACAAACAACTCAATAAAGCAATGAGTAAAAGTTCTAGAGAGACACCGCACTAAAGAAGACCTACAGATAGCAAATAAACATGAAAAGATCATCAAAATTATACATCATCATAGAATTGTGGATTAAAACAATGAAATACCAATAGACGCCTGTTCAGATATTTATAATACAAAATACTGACAATACTAAATGCTGGTGTGGGTTTGGAGCAACTGGAACTCTCATTTATTGCAGGTGGAAGTGTAAAATGGTAAGCCACTTTGGAATATCATTTGTAAGTCTCTTACACAGTGAAACATAATCTTATCCTAAGATTCAGTATTTGTACTCCTTGGAATTCACTCAAATGAATAGAAAACTTATGTCCACACAAAAACCTGCAAATGGATGTTTATACTATCTTTAGTCACAGTTGTCAAAACTCGAAAGCAGCCTAGCTGTCCTTCAATAGGTGAATGGATAAATAAACTGTGCTATACCTATGCAATGGAATATCATCCAGTGATGAACAGAAATGAGCTACCAAGCCATAAAAAGACATGGAGGAACCTAAAATACTGTTAAAGGAAAGAAGCCAATTAAATGAAAGAAGACTGTCGGAAAAGGCTAACACTATATAATTCATCTACAAGGCAATCTGGGAAAGGCTAAATTGTAGAGAGTAAAAACATCAGTAATGCCCAGAACTTTGGGATAGGAAGGAGAATAAATAGGTGGAGCACAGGTAATTTTTAGTTTGATTAATTTTGTGTGATACTGTAATGGTGGAAACACAATATTATGCATTCATCAAAACCTATCACACTATACAACACGAAGAGTGAAACCTAATTTAAACTATGCACTTTAATTAAAATCACATATTTGTATTAGTTTTTTAGTTGTAACAAATGTACTACACTAATACAAGATGTCAGTAATAAAAGAGATTGTGTGCAGTGGGTAGGCGGGTTGCCAGGGAGAGGCAATATAGGAACTTTCTGCACTCTCTGCTCAAGTTTTCTGCAAATGTAAAAATGCTATAAAAAAGAAAGTGTATAAATTTAGAATGCAATACACACACACAAACCTGTGGAGAAAAAAAAAAAAAGAATGACCACTGTTTTATCATCATTTAACTTTGTATTACAGGCATTAAGTAATGCAATAAAGTAAGAGAAATCAACTGGAGGCATCAGAAATGGAAAAAAGAAATTAGAAAGTATCTTTTAATGTATGTCAACTGAAGATGACTATTGGTAAAAAAAAAAAAAAAAAAAAAATGTAAATCAATGTTTTAAATCCCCTTTAATCATTCTACTGCTCTGCCTATAAAATGATGATGTGGGCAGTGAAATTGTCATCACAACAACCTTTCTGTAATTGTATCCCTAGAAAGAAGCCCACTATCCTTTATTTTGGATGATCAAAGGTATCTCAAGCAAGGAATAAAATATTTTTAAAAACTCATTGATTTACATGTTGTCAGCCTTTGATCACGGTCAGATTTCTATACATGCTATAAAACACATTAGATTATTAGATTTTTTTTTTTTTTTCGATGAAGTCTCATTCTTGTAGCCCAGGCTGGAGTGCAATGGCACGATCTTGGCTCATTGCAACTTCCGCCTCCTAGGTTCGAGCAATTCTCTTGCCTCAGCCTCCTAAGTAGCTGGGATTACAGACACCTGGTACCACACCTGACTAATTTTTTTTTTTTTTTTTTTTTTTTACAGTAAAGATGGGGTTTCATCATCTTAGCCAGGCTGGTCTCAAACTCCTGACCTCAGGTGATCTGCCTGCCTCAGCCTTCCAGAGTGCTGGGATTACAGGCATGAGCCACCAAGCCTGGCCAGAATTTTGTTGAAAACTCGTGTAAGTAATGTTTCTTAACCAAAATAAAATAATGTAGAATAATAAAATTGACTTTCCCCATGGAAGATGAACTACCCTTTTTGTACTTTTTTTTTTCCAATATTTTTTGTGCTAGATTCAGTAGGTATGTGTGCAAGTTTATTAGATGTGTATATTAAACGATGCTGGAGTTTGAGCCTCTAATGATTCCATTGCCCAAGTAATAAACATAGTACCCAATAGGTAGTTTTTAAAACCTTGCCTCACTGCCCTCTCTCTCCCCTTTTGAAGTCCCCAGTGACTATCATTCTCATCTTTCTGTCCATGTGTATCCAATATTTACCTCCCATTGATGAGTGAGAATGTGTAGTATTTGGTTTTCTGTTTCTGTGTTAGTTTGCTTAGGTTAAACACAAAAATGCAAAACCAGCTGCAACTATGCTGCTGCAAAGGACATGATTTTGCTTTTTTGATGGCTGAGTGGGGTTCTAGCTGCAAAAACACGATTTTGCTTTTTTGGTGGCTGAGTGGGATTCTATTGTGTGTATGTACAATATTTTCTTTATTCAGTCCACTGTTGATGGGCACATAAGTTGATTCTATGTGTTTGCTATTGTGAATAGTGCAATAAACATAGAAGTGCAGGTATCTTTTTGCTAAAATAGTTTATTTCCCTGTGGGTGTATACCCAACAATTGTGTTACTGAGTCAAGTAGTAATGGATCCAGCAATCCAGTTACTCTTTATGGTTCTATCAAAAACCTCCAAACTGCTTTCCGCAGGAGGTGAACAAATTTTCACTCCCACCAAGAATATATGAGTGTCCCCTTTTCTCCACAGCCTCACCAACATCTCTTATTTTTCAACATTTGTCTCATTCTGTTGCCCAAGCTGGAGGGCAATGGTGCGGTGTCTGCTCACTGCAACCCCTGCCTCTCAGGTTTAGGCGATTCTCCTGCTTCAGCCTCCCAAGCAGCTGGGACTACAGGTGTGCGCCACCACACCCAGTTAATTGTTGTATTTTTAGTAGAGACAAGGTTTCACTACATTGGCCAGGCTGGTCTCAAACTCCTGACCTCGTGATCTGCCTACCTCAGCCTCCCAAAATGCTCGGATTACAGGCATTAGCCACCACAACTTTTAATAATAGCCATACTGTCAAGTGTGAGATATATCTCATGCTGGTTTTGATTTGTATCTCTCCAATGATTAGTGATGTTGAGCATTTTCTATATGTTTGTTTAACACCTGTATGTTTTCTTTTGAGTAGTGTCTATTTGTGTCTTTTGGCAACTTTTTAATCAGGTTATTTTTTTTCTTGTTAATTTGTTTAAGTTCTTTATAGATTCTGGATATTAGTTCTTTGTTATATGCATAGTTTTCAAATGTATTTTCTCTAATTCTTTAGGTTGCATGTTTACTCTGTTAGGAATTTATTTTGCTGTGCAGAGGCTCTTTAGCTTGATTAACTCCCATTTGTTTATTTTTGATTTTATTGCATTTGTTTTTGGGGTATTCATCATAACTTTTTGCCTAGGGCAATATCTAGAAAAGCATTCCCTAGATTTTGTTAGAAATTTTAGTTTGAGGTCTTACATTTAAGTCTTTAATTCATCTTGAGTTAATTGTTGCCTACAGTGAGAGGCAGGGGTCAGGTTTCATTCTTCTGCATGTGGTCAGCCAGTTTCCCAGCATTATTTAATGAATAGGATATCCTTTCCACATTATTTATTTTTGTTGACTTTTCCAAAGATGGTTTGTTTGTAGGCTTGTTGCTTTGTTTCAGAGGTCTCTATTATGTTCCATTTGTCTATCCGTCTGCTTTTGTATCAGCACCATGATGCTTTGATTACTATAGTCATGTAGTATAGTTTAATCTCAATTTATTTGATGCCTCTGGCTTTACACTTTTGGCATTAGATTGCCTCAACTACTCAGGCTCTAGTTTTGTTCCATATAAATACTAGGTTCGGCCGGGCTCAGTGGCTCACGCCTGTAATCCCAGCACTTTGTGAGGCCGAGGCGGGCAGATCACAAGGTCAGGAGATAGAGACCATCCTGGCTAATACGGTGAAACCTCATCTCTACTAAAAATATAACAAAATTAGCCAGGCGTGGTGGCGGGTGCCTGTAGTCCCAGCTACTCAGGAGGCTGAGACAGGAGAGTGGCGTGAATCTGGGAGGCAGAGCTTGCAGTGAGCCAAGATAGCACCACTGCACTCCAGCCTGGGCTACAGAGTGAGACTCTATCTCAAAAAAATAATAAATAAATATAAAATAAAAATAAAATAAATGCTAGGTTTTAAAATTCTATAAAACTGACATTATTAGTTTGACAGGAATAGTGTTGATTCTGGAGATTGCTTTCAGCAGTATGAACATTTAATGATATTGATTCTTCCATCCATTTGCATGAAATGATTTTTCATTTGTTTTTGTCATCTGTGATTTCCTTCAGTGGTGTTTGTTTTGTAGTTCTCCTCATAGAGATGTTGTATCTCCGAGATTAGATGTATTCCTAGGTATGTTCTTCTGGCTATTGTAAATAGGATTGCATTCTCAATCGGATTCTCAGCTTGAATATAACATTCAAGCTTATCATAAGCTAATTACAAGTGGTATACACTTATAACAAGTGTATAGAAATACTACTTGCTTTTGTGAGTTGATTTTGTATCCTGAGACTTTGTTGAAGTCATTTGCTAGACATAAGAGTCTTTTGGTAGAACTTTTAAGGTTTTCTAGGTATAGAATCATATGATCAGTAAAGAGAGATAATTTGACTTTCTCTTTTCTTATTTTGATGCTTCTATGTTTTCTGTTTCCTGATTGCTCTGGATGGGACCTCCAGTAATACATTGAATAGGAGTGGTGATATAGACATTCTTGTCTTGCTCCACTTTTTAAGAGGAATGCTTCCAGCTTTTGTTCATTCAGTATGATGTTGCCTGTGGGGTTGTCATAAATGCCTCATTATTTTTAGGTATGTTCCTTCAATGCCTGTTTTGTTGTGGGTTTAATCATGAAGGGATATTGTATTTTATTTAATGCTTATTCCATGTCTATTGGGATGTGCATATGATTTTTATTTTTAATTCTGTTTATGTGGTGAATCACATTCATTAATTTGCATATGTTGAAATATCCTTGCATTCCAAGAATAAAGCCCTCTTTATTGTGGTGAATTAACTTTTTGATGTGCTGTTGGATTCAGTTTGCTAGTATTTTTTGAAGATTTCTCCTGTGTTAATCTGAAATATTGGCTTGTAGGTTTCTTTTTGTTGCGTCTTTGCCAGATCTTGATATCATATGATACTGGTTTTGTTGAATGAATTAGTGAAGAGTCCTTCCTTCTCGATTTTGTTGAATAATATTAGTAGGACAGGTACCAGCTCTTCTTTATACATCTGATAGAATTTGGCTGTGAATCCAGCTAATCCACAGGGCTTTATTTGGCTGGTAGGTTTTTTATTACTGATTCAATTTCTTTATCAATATTATTCTGTTTGAGATATCTGTTTCTTCCTAGTTTAATATTGGGAGTTGTGTGCATTTAAGAATTGATCCATTTCCTTTAGATTTTCTAGTTTGTGCACATAGAGGTACCTAGTAGGTCTCTGAGGATATTTTGTATTTCTGTGAAATCGATTGTGATGTCACCTTTGTCATGTCTGATTCTGCTTATTTAGATCTTCTTCTTTATTCTTTGTTAATCTAATTAGCAGTCTATAATTCTTATTTATCCTTTCAAAAAACAGAGTTTTCATTTTATTGATCCTTTGTATTTTTTTGGATCTCAATTTCATTTACTTCTGCTCTGATTTTAATTATTTCTTTTATTATGATAGTTTGGGGTTTAGTTTGTTCTTGTTTTTCCAGTTGCTTTAGGTGTGAGGTTAAGTTGTTGATTTGAGATCTTTCTATCTTCTTGATGTAGTCATCTAGACCTATAACTTTCCTCTTAAGACTGCATACCAGAAGTTGTAAGTTGTTTCTGTATTTGCATTTGTTTCAAATAAATTTTTCTATTTCTGCTTTAATTTTATTGTTTAAGCAAAAATCACTCAGGAGTAAATTTATTTTCCATGTATCTGTGGTTTTGAAAGTTCCTCTTGGTATTGATTTCTATTATTATTCCAGTACAGTCTGCGAAGATGCTTGATATAATTTCAATTTTTCCAATTTGTTGAGACTTGCTTTATGACTGATCATGTGGTCAATTTTAAAGAATGTTCCATGTGCAGATAAGAAGAAGGTATATTCTGTGATTGTTGGATGGATTGTTCTATAGATGCCTGTTAGGTCCAAATGATCAAGTCTCAAATTAAAGACCAGAATTTATTCATTAGTATTCTGCCTTGGTAATCTGTCTGATGCTGTTAGTGGTGTGTTAAAGTCCTCCACTATTACTGCGTGCCTGTCAAAGTATTTTGTCTAAAGATAATTGTTTTATGAATCTGGGTGCTTTGATGTGTAAATATTCAAGAGAGTTAGGTCTTCTTCTGGAATTGAACCCTGTATCATCATGCAATGCCCTTGTTTGTCCCCTTTTTACTGTTATTGGTTTAAATCAGATTTTATCTGATACAAGAATAGTGATTCCTGGGTGTTTTGTTTTGTTTTGTTTGTTTGTTTGTTTTTGCTTTTTTTTTTAATTTTCCATTTATCTGCTATGAAAAACCAAAGTAAATGGCTTTCCATTTCCGTCTCTGTACTTTGAGCCTTTGGGTATCATTACATGTGAGATGGGTCTCCTGAAGGTAGCAGAAGAATGGGTCTTGTTTTCTTAATCCAATTTGCCACTCTGTGTCTGTTAAGTGGAGTGTTTAGGCCATTTATATTCAAGATCACTGAGGAGGGGATTTGTGGGGGTGAAAGTTGACTCCTACTCCACAGTTATTACTGGGCTTTGGCGGTGCTGTCTTTAGCTGCTGGTGCCGTGCTTGCATTTCCTTTGACCTGAGGGGGGTTTTGATAGGTTGTACTCCTGCCTCCCTTAGGGGTGGTCTGTGCCAAGAGTTATATCTCCAGCAGAGTAGGGTTTCCTTCCCTCCCACTCCTCATAGCTGCTGTACTACTGTCCCCTAATTGATCAAAAGAGAAGACGTGAGTGCATAAAGCTCTCCCTGGCTGCATGTCTTACTGCCTGGAAGAAACCTCAGCATCAGGAACTCTCCTTCCACTCCAGTACTGGGATGGGAGAGATCCCAATCCCATGGCCTAGTACTGGGGCACTTTCCACCCTTGACACTCAGTTCTGGCTGTGGGGGCCTTTCCCCTGTCCCAGAGTAACCACCTGTATCTATGGCTTAAGACTGCAATGCCAGCTGTGTTCACCAGGTTACCAATGTTTCTAAACTCTCAAAATGGTGCCACCTGTGGGCTTGTAACCAGAGAGGGTGGAACCCCTCTCAGTCAAGAAACGTGAGCAACAAGCTGTGGAGAGTGCCGTCCACTCAAGTCTCAGTCTCACAGCAGCCCCTAGCAGGGCACTGGGTATTGTCTTGGGTAGGTGGAGGAGAGCCTGGCTTCCCTGTCCCGCCTTGGCTGGGCAGCAGCTGTAGCCGTTTCAGCCCAAGCTCAGGCAGAGTATGATATACAGCTCGGCATTAAACTTTCAAAATGATACCTTAGGCCTGCAACCCAGGAGGGTGGGACATGACTTCAGCAAGCAATATGGCCAAGAAGCCATGAAGAGTGGACTTTGTCTGGGTCTCAATCTCACAGCAGCCTGTTGCAGGGAAGAGGGTATTTCCTAGGTATATATGGGATGGCCTGATTTCTCTATGGACTCTTGGCTGGGCAGTGGCTACAGCCATATCAGCCTAAACTCAGGCCAAGTGTGGAGCTCAGCCTAGAATTAAACTCTCAAAATAGCACCTTGGCCTAGGGTATAAAAGATGGGGCTTTTATACCCTAGGCAAGCAGCGTGGGTAAGAAACTGTAGGGAGTGCAATCCACTCCCTTCTCAGTCTCAACAGCAGCTCATAGCACTGTAGTAAGCACTCATCCAGGGGCACATAGGTGCACCCATTCTCCCCTCTTCCTCCCTCCAGCAGAGCAGCAGCTGAAGCTGGATCTGTAGATTCCTGGTATTTGGACTCTCAGAATGCCTCCCAGCTGTAGCTGCTCCAGGATTCAGTGACTGTAGGATTCTTTGTTGATTCCTTTACTGGACCAACATCTCTGTGAAAAGCTTAGACAGCTCCATATGTCCGACATGAGGCTCTAGTCATCAAGGGTTTCTCCCATAGCCAAAATCATTAAGGCCCACTTCAGAGCTCTGGGATTTCTCTCTTACTGCTTTCCTGCATCCAGAAGCTGCGCTCAGCTCTCAGCAAGTTCCTAGCTGGGCAAGCTGCTCTGAACCCTCTTCTTAATTCTGGCACTTCCATATCTTCTCTGCCAAATCCAAGCATTTGTTTCTTGTTAATCTGTTTGAAATGTGAGTGTCTACATACTATTCTGGCTCTTCTCCTGGAGGAGGAACATACTACCTGTGTCTAGTTGACCGTTTTGATCCCAGTCTCTTTTTGTCTTTTTGAACTGGTCTTCATGATAGACTTGACAAACAGGGCTGCTGTGCAAATTATGCAAAGTCAAAGTAGAACCTGTCAGAGCACACCAGTTAAGTTCCTCTGTTTCTGAGGCATTCCACTTCACTTCCATGTGCTGTATGTTGGGCTACTAAATGAGGTGAGAAACAATGTTTTTATCTCACAGGCAGCTGCCTTTGCAATACCAAATATGATTTGGTGTTGTGATGGTTAATACTGAGTGTCAACCTGATTGGATTGAAGGATACAAAGTATTGATCCTGGATGTGTCTGTGGGCATGTTGCCAAAGGAGATTAACATTTGAGTCAGTGAGCTGGGAAAGGCAGACCCACCCTTAATGTGGGTGGGCACCATCTAATCAGCTGCTAGCTCGGCTAGAATATAAGCAGGTAGAAAAATGTGAAAAGAGAGACTGGCCTAGCCTCCCAGCCTTCATCTTTCTACTATGCTGGATGCTTCCTGCCCTAGAACATCGGACTCCAAGTTCTTCAGTTTTGGAACTCAGACTGGCTCTCCTTGCTCCTCAGCCTGCATACACACACACACACATACACACACACACACACACACACATACACACACACACACACACATACACACACACACACACACACACACACACACACACACACACACACACACACACACACATACACACACACACATACACATACACACACATACACACACACACACACACATACACACACACACACACACACACACACATACACACACACACACACACACACACACACACACACACACACACACACACACACACACACACACACACACACACACACACACACACACACACACACACACACACACATACACGCGCACACACACACATACACGCACACACACACATACACGCACACATACACACACACACACATACAC
>NW_016805527.1:691744-715811 GCF_001698545.2 Rhinopithecus bieti | reverse complement strand
ACACACATACACACACACACACATACACACACACACACATATATATGTATGTGTTTAAAACAGTGAAATCATAATTTTATATATATATATATATATGTGTGTGTGTGTGTGTGTGTGTATTCCATTATTTCAGTCCCTCTGGAGAACCCAAATACAGGTGTAAACATGATGTAAGATTGTCCAGGGAATATTTTCTGAACTGTGATATTGGACACGCCAGAGGAGACTTTTACTAGAAAGAACTTTTTAAAAAGCATTCCTCGGTAAAGATAAATTGCCACCACTTTTGCTGTTACATCAGCCAGGTCAATTCCATCAACACAATTATTATTATTACAGAGCCCTGATTTTTTCTGTCACCACACTTTATAATTACTTACCTGTGGAATGTGCAGGACACCTTGAAGGTGAGGGAAATTACAGACTTACTCCTTCTGGTAATGGCATTATAGGTACTTTGTACCAATACTGTCACTGAGAACAATTAAAATTGCTGGATAAAATAAGGAGGGAAAAGCCCATGATGTTAGAGTACATGTGGTAGAAAGCACAGAAGGTCAGCAGAGTACTAAAGGTAGTTTTTCTGTAGGGGTGGAGATAGGCCAAGGGCTTACTTTTAGCAGACTCAGGGGGCCCAAGGACAGAAATAAAGGCTGAGATATTGCTCAATAAGGAATGTAATTGAGGAAACATTGACACCTTATGCTGGGACCCTAATGGTTACATTTCAGAGTCAGTGTGAACCAGATTTGGTTTGTTTTACTCCTACTCCAACTCAGGAAATTGGGCAGCAAGGAAATTAGGGATAAACAATAAAGGAAGACATCCTGGCCTGAGAAGTGTTGACCTTTGTGCCTGTGAAGTGCTATGCTTTCATGGATGGGTAAGCTGGTTACTCTTTATCTAGTTATTCTGAGAAACACCTTGCATGAAGTTCATCAGTGGGAGTCTGAGAGTATGAAGCCCTCAAACACTTGGCCAATCTAAATGCAAATTCTTATATGGTAAAAGGAAAGAATGCTCAAAAAATCTGTTAAGAGTGTTTACCTTTAGGAAGGAAAAATGTAGAAATAGGATGGAAGGAAAGCAATTGGTCTACCAACTTTATTATTTATAATATATTGCTTGAATTAGAGATTTTGATGAAAAATGAGCATTTATTCCTACTGGGTGGTGGAAAGATAGTAGTTATTAAAACTGATCTTTAAGTATGGGCATACCTTGGAGATAACTGCTAGTTGAGTTCCAGATCATTGCAACAAAGTAAATTAAGTGAGTCGTGGGTATTTTCTTTGGTTTGCCACTGTATATGAAAGTTATGTGTACACTATACTGTAGTCTATTAAGTGCAATAGCATTATGTCTAAAACAATATGTAGGCCTTAGTTTAAAAAGACTTTAATGTTAAAAAATGCTAATAATCACGTGGGCCTCCAATGAGACTAAACCTTTTGCTGGAGGAGAGTGTTGCTTCAATGTTGATAGCTTTTGCCTGATCAGGGTGCCAGTTGCTGAAGGTTGAGGTGGCTCTGGCAATTTATTTAAATAACACAACAATGAAGTGTACTGTACTAGTTGACTCTTGCTTTCATAAAAGATTTCTCTAAAGCATGCGATGCTGTTTGATGGCATTTTATCCACAGTATAACTTCTTTCAAAATTGGAATCAACCCTCTCAAACTCTGCCACTGCTTTATCAACTAAGTTCATGTCATATTGTAAATCCTTTGTTGTCATTTCAGTAACATTTACAGCGTCTTCACTAGGAGTAGATTCCATGTAATAACACACTTCTTTGCTTGTCGACAAAAAGCAATTTCTCATTTATTAAAGTTTTACCCTGAGATTTCAGCAATTCAGTGGCATCTTGAGGTTTCACTCCTATTTCCAGTTCTCTTGCTATTTCCACCACATCTGCAGTTATTACCTCCACTGAAGTCTTGGATCTGCCATTTGCATCTAGAATGGTGAATTTTTCCCAGAGGGTATCCAATTAACTTTACCCATATCCATCAGAGGCATCAGTATCTCTGGCAGCTATCATCATACAAAATATATTTCTTACATAGTAAGACTTGAAAGTCAAAATTACTCCTTGATCCATGGCTGCAAATGGATACTATGTCAACAAATATGAAAAAAGCATTAATCTCTTTGTACATCCCCATCAGAGCTCTTGGACAACCAAGGGAATTTTCAGTGAGCAGTAATATTTTAAAATAAATATTTTTTTTCTGAGAATGCTGTAAACAGGTGTGATGTTTGTCATTCTATTTACAGAACACAAGCAGAGTAGATTTAGAATAATGCTTAAAAGTCCTAGAATTTTCCGAATGATAAATGAGCATTGGCATCAACCTGAAGTCACCAGTTGCATTAGCTCCTAACAAGAAAATCAGACTGTTCTTTGAAGCTTTGAAGTCAGATATTGCCTTCTCCTTAGCTATGAAAGTCCTAGATGGCATCTTCTTCCAATAGAAGACTATTTCATCTACATGGAAAATCTGTTGTTTAGTGTTGCCATCTTCATCAATGATCTTACTTTTATCTTCTGGATAACTTGCTGCAATTCTACACCAGCATTTGTTGCTTCACCTTGCACCTTTGGGTTGTGGAGATTACTTCTTTCCTTATGCATTATTAACCAACTTTGGCTCACTTAAAACTTTCCTTCTGCAGCTTTCTTACCTTTCTTAGTCTCATAGAATTGAAGAGAGTTATAGCCTTGCTCTGAGATAGGCTTTAACTTAAGGGAATTTTGTGTCTGGTTTGATCTTCTATCTAGACCACCAAAATGTTCTCCATATCAGCAATAAGGCTATTTTGCTTTCTAATCATTCCTGTGTTCACTGGAATAGCACTTTACATTTCATGAAAGACCTCCCCCTTTGCATTCACAACTTAGTTAACTCTTTGGTCCAAGAGGTCTAGCTCTCAGTCTGTCTCAGCTTTCAACATGGCTTCCTCACTAAGTATAATCATTTCTAGCTTTTTATTTAAAGTGACAGATGTGGGACTCTTCCTTTAACTTGAACACTTAGAGACAAATGTAGGGTTATCAATTGGCCTCATTTCAATATTGCTGTGTGTCAGGGAATAGGAAGGCCTGAGGAAAGGGAGACAGATGGGCAAACAGTCAGTAGATGGAGCAGTCAGAACACATGCATCTGTCAATCAAGTTCACCATTTTATATGGGCGTGATGCATGGCACCCAAACAATTACAGTAGTTACATCAAAGATCACTGGTCACAGATCACCATAACAGACATACTAATAAAAAGTTTACAATGTTGTGAGAATTACCAAAATGTGATACTGATAACTAGAGTGAGCACATGCTGTTGGAAAAATGGTGCCAATAGATGTGCTGGACACATCTGGACACATTGAGGGTTGCCACAACCTCAATTTGTCAAAAAATGCAATATCTGCAAAGTGCAATAAAGCATAAAGCAATAAAGTGAAGTAAGCCTGTATTTAGGTTTTTGAAATTTTAATTATTAAAGTAGCAATGCAGAGAGTGGGGGAGAAAGAAAATCTGTTCAAAAAAAAAAAAAGAAAGAAACTTGCCTATTTCTTTTCCAGAAAAGATTCTAGTTCTTATGGAATGTCTTATATATGACATTAATGAAAACAACAACAATACAATCAAAGGTAGTTTGTCAATTCTTAACAACTATTATCCCTTAATTGTGCAAAAATATCTTCCTCTGGGAAGTGAGGTGTCATTTCAATAGGAGAGAATATACAAATTTGTTGTTGATAGTAGGAAATATTCTAAGATGGTGAAAAGATTTCAGGGTTTTTACATGACAGGACTGCTGGAAACACTATTTCTCCAAAGATGAAGTACTGTGGTACTGAAAGTTCTGAGGAACAGTGGGTGAAGCCATTCTGTAAAAAGACACTGAGTTACCCATCTGTGGACTCCTCAGTGAATGCAGAATGAGCCAATTCCAACATGAATGGTTTCACTGTGAATGTATATGTTTATGTCTAAAAACATGGGCTATGCAGAGTATTAAGTTGGAAGTCCATATTTATTGGATTCTTTTTATTACCTACCCCTGATGCTCACTTAAGTCTCATGAAATGGAAAGTCTACTTTTAAACTTCTCTCCAATTTAGTCATTTTTTCATCTAAATCAACATCATCTCTCAATTTATTGTGACAGCCTTTAAAACAATTTATTTCCAGGCTCAGCCTTATTTCTACAAATGTATTTTCCACATATAATTCAGTGTAGATACTGTGAAATCTGATCACTCATTTTCCCATTGCAAACTCTCCAATAACTGTTGCTCTCAGGCTTAAGGTAGGTATTTACAGAGGTTTACAAGTTTATTGGGTACATAGATAAAGAGACAAACAAGAAGGACCAGAGAAATTATTCAAAAATCTTAAAAAATCAATACTTAGAGTGTGAGTATGAGTTTTTCAAGGAGAATACAAAATGATTATGAGCATTCTAGGCAAAAGAAACATTGTTTGCAAGAACTCGGAGACATGAGAGTACTTGTTATTTTCAGGGAAACATTGCAGAATAATAAAGTGTCTCCTGGGCAATGTTAGGTACAGGGAAAGATAAGTAAAATTTGTAATTTCGGTAATACAATGTTTTGTGATTTTGATTACCATTTTGTCTTTGTGGAAGCCTAAATGTTCTTTGTGAGAACATATGAATCATATGTTTAAGATTAGCCTAAAGTGGACATAGGTCTACTCCTTAATAAGGCATTTTCCATCTTCCATCCTTTTCAATGATGCAGGATTTTTTTTTTTTTTTTTTTGGTGGTCTAAGTTACACCAGGGAGTTAGAATACTGCTTGATGACTGGTATTATTTGGATGTGACTAATGACTATGAGATTAGAGTATAATTCCCAGATATTGGGTTTGGGCAAAGATTGGCTATTAAACCTGAAGAACCTATAAGCAAGAGCCTATATGAATTAGGAAATAATAAATATTGATAAGTGGGTGATACAGATATGAAAGCCATCAACCACATGTGGTAACTGGAGACTCAGCATGAACAAAATTGTTTAGAAAGTATGCACAGAGTAGTACAACAGGAAGCACTTGACAAGCATGCAGTGACTAAAGGATCCAGTAAAAATGAGTGAAATAATGTAGTTGGAGAGAAAGAATATAGTTTAGGAGCAAATGACGCCATGGAGACCCAGAAAGGGGTCAATCCTATGAAAAACTAACAAATGATCAAGATGAGGATTGTTAGAAACTCAAACGCAATGAGTTAAGTAGGAGTTATACATATATACATTTTACATTTTTTAAGCCTAGGTAGTATCACAAAGGAATTCTAAATGTCTACAGAATGGTAGAGGGGAAACTCATTGTCAAAGGAAATTTTTAGTGATGGGGGAAAATTGGCTACAATTTGAAGCTGAGGGAATGAGAGTAAGATAATTTAGATCAGTGACTTTTGCTATTTTTATGCTTTCTTAAAGTACATATTATGAAGCATAAGCTTGACTTCTGTTCCAAAATGGCAGTATAAGCACAGGCTGGCTTCACTCATCACCTACAGAAAACCAAAACCAAATATATAGCATAAAAATTTCCAGCAGCAATATCCCAGGGCTCAAATATGAGGATGAATCAGTTCCTAGGACTACAGAGAAGGACAATAACAACGACAAAATACTTTGAGCAAATTAAAGAGAATTGTATTTTCATATTCACAATACTTCCCCCTGCAGCTGGCCCAGCACCAAGCACATGGAAAAAATTCCCTGACTCATGGTTTCTATACTGGAAAAAGTGAGACCGAGGTGGACAACCAGCTTCACCACCATCTTGGTTTTTTTTTTTGGCAGATCTGTCAATGCCTCACGCATGAGAAACATTCCGAGTACAGGAATGGAGACGTATGCCTGAGAATAGCTAGAGACAAAGGGGACAGGTGAAACTATTATCCCTAGCTTTGAAAACTCTGTTGCATAACTCAACCAAAATAGACATCAAATCAGTGTGAGTGTTCAGCATCACCATGCTATAGGAGGTAAATTACACAGACGCCCTAGTCATAAACCCTAGCCAGCCCTTCCATGCTCCTGGGATGACCTCTTTGGGAACTCCCTCATTCCATATGCTCTGATTGTTTGCTAAAGCAGAGACAAACCGGGACTTTTGGTGCCATCTTGTACTGAAAAGGAGGCAGTGACCTAGAAAAAAATAATATATAAGAAATCAAGCAGGTAAATTATGAAGAATCTCTCAGCAAACATAAACATTTTTAAAAAGCCAGACAGAGAAAACTGCAATACAAAAGTAATTATTCAATGCAAAGGCAGATGACATTCACAAGAAACAAGAGCAAACAGGAAACCATGACATTCCCAAACAAAGTGAGGAACCAGTGGTTGACTACAATGAGTCAGCAATATGTGAGCACCTTGACCAATAATTCAAAACAGCAATTTAAAGGAAACAGTGATCTCCAATACAACATGCAAAAACAATTTAAAATTTATTAGAGAAATTCAACAAAGAAATTGAAATAATAAAACAAACAGAAAATTTTAAAACTAAGAAATATATTTGTTGAAATGAAAAATTCCTTAGAGACTCTCAAAAGCAGAATATACTAAGCAGAGGAAAATATCCATGATCTTAAAGATAGTCTATTTGAAATTACACAATCAATAGAGAAAAAAATGAAAAAGAATAAACATCATTTATAATTACCTGAAGAGACCAAACATAAGAATTATTGGTGTTTGAGAGAGTTGAAGACGAGCAAGGGTAGAAAGCTTATTTATATAAATAATAACAGAAAACTTTCCAAAACTTGAAAAAGATACTAAGTACAGGAAGGTTAGAGAACACCAAACAGATTTGACCCAAATAAGACTACCCCAAGGCATATAATAATCAAACTCTCAAAGCGCAAGAACCAAGAGAAGATCCTAGAAGCAGCAAGAGAAAAGAAGAAAATGACCTATGAAGGAACTCCAATTCATCTGGCAACAGACTTCTCAGTGTACACCATGCACCACACTTCTCAACAAATGACAAAAGGGAATGGAATGACATTTTCAAAGTGCTGAAAGAAAAAAGAATTTGCCATTCAAAAATGCTTTATCCACCAAAGCTATCTTTCAACTACAAAGGAAAGGGAATTCACCATCAACAGATCCAACTTACAAGAAATGCTAAAGGGAGTTCTTCAATCTGAAAGAATAATTAAAAAAAAAAAAATGTACAAAAGGGACACACCAGAAGGTTTAAAATTCACTGGTAAAATTAAATACAAAGACAACCCAGACTACTCCAATACTGTAATTGTGGCATGCAATCCACTTATAACACTAGTATGAAGTATAATCTGGTTAATACATTAACCATTCAAGCAATAATTCTGAAATTGAGGAGTGTAATTAGGCTGAAGGAAGAGAAGACTAACCAAGAATATATCCAGATGAATTATATGGTACTTAAACCGACCTCCACAGTCTCATTAGCCATGTACCCTCACACCCAATCCCAGTTACCAAAGGTATCTGCATGGCCGTTACCACCTATATTTTCTATAGCTTCCCACAAAAGATAAATAATGCTAACTTACTTAAAGTTAAAAGTTGGTCACTGATAATATCTGTAGAAAAATTTAAAAATCATATGAAGAAAAGTAAAATAATTAGCAAATAGAAGTGTGTATTAACTTGTTGAATAAATATAAAAAACTGATACCCAGATTAAAAATAAAATTGTCTTGAAAGTTGAAAAGAGACTATCCATTCTTTCATTTAAAAAAAATTGAAAAATTGAGATTTCTGGAGTGATTCTTGTTATTTGTTATTAACATATAACAGCCTGAAAATTATATTATTTATTAAAAAATTAAAAATTGTAGGCAGAGAAAATGTAGATTTTAACAGTTTTCTATTACAAGTGCATATATTAAAAGATCATAATAAAACAAGTTATTCTTTTAACCAGTCTGAATTTCTGAATTTGATTTTGCCTTCCTTTATGATCTGTGGCATGCAAAGCTGCTCTTAAGAACATGGAGACAGCCTCAGGCCCAGCACTTGACCAAGAGGGCATGCTCCACACACCACAGTGCATTGTCCTTAGCATTTCTAGCACATCTCTTTGATCTTTTTTTTTTTTTTTCATTTGAAACTAATGCTTATATCTCAAAGTGAACAGAAAAATAAAGGAATGAAAGAACCAGCAAAGTTTCTCTATTATTCCCTTGTACTTTAGGGAAAAGTTATATCTCGGTAATTCTCCCAAATTATTACATGTTTACACTTTCATTGAAAACATACATTTGTGATAAAATAAATACCAAGAACTCCCATGGTAGCAATTTTTTCAGCAACCCTCATGCTGAAAATGTTTCTTTGTAATATCCAGGCTAAATTCCTTCTATTACAGATGAAGCTAATTTTCTTAAGTTCTATCCTTAGTGAAAATAGAGGGCAATCTGCACTCCCCTCCACCCTGCCAATACAATACTCTTGAATACAATTTAATTTACCTTCAACTTCCCCTGCCCCATACATATGGTTTCATTAACCTTTTTCCATAGAGGCTATTTAAGTTATCTTGTCACCCTTATAAAGTTGAGTTTGAAATGTCTCAAACTGCAAGTAATAAAGCTGTCACAAATCTTAATTAGAAAAAACATGACTTCAAATTATTTATATTCTGTGTAGCTACTCTATATAAAACTAAATATAACTGCCCTAGCCAAATATATTATCTCACTTACATTTTAAAAATCAGTACCCCATCACTGACTTATTTTCATTTTGAGCACCATGATCTCTTTGTATTTTCCCAGAATACTATATCATAATGTACTATACATATAAAACTCCAATTTCAAGATATAGAAAGAAATGAAAGAAGAGGATTTACCCTGATAAAAGTATCTGTTAGCAGAAAATCAGATGGTAAATCAGTGGCATAAAAGTTACTTACTACAAAGATTAACATTGAATCTAGAATGCTAGCACAGTCAAACAAACACCAATAAAATCTAATGGTTTATTCTTCATTGGTGCTGCAATATAATAATCTTAGGGAGAAAACAAGCAAGAACCAGTAATAATGCATTTACCTGAACTCTCCTTTGGAATGTCTACAGATTCTTTCAGGAAGCTTAGCATTTCTGATTGGTGGCAAGGTCAAATACTGACAGCTGTGCTGTCCAATAGTCATTATCTGCACGTGGCTACTAAGCATTTGAAATCTGTCTAGTCTGAATTGAGATGTGCTATAATGCAAAATACACAATGGAACTTGAATGTCAGGATGGAACCAAAAATGTAAACTATCTTAATAAAGTTTTGCATTGATTAAATGTAAAATAACATTTTTTATAATTGGGTCAAATAAAATGTGTTATTAAAATTAATGTCATTTTAAAACTTTCTAAGTGGCAAGTAGGAGACTTAAAATGACTACGTAACTTGCATTTATGGCTCACATTATATTTCTACTGAACAGTACTGGTTTTGAGCAGGATTGTCAAACTACCGCTCTTGGTCAAATCTGACCAGCTGTCTGTGTAAACAAAGTTGTATTGAAATGCAGTCATGCTTATTCTAAATGTCCTATAGTCTAAGGACATTTTTGTGCTACAGTGGTAGAGTTGAGTAGTAGTGACAATACTGACTCACAAAGTATACAATATTTATATTTGAACCCTTACAGAAAAAAATAATGTTTGCCAATCCTTGATCTAGAGAAACAGCAGATGACTTGAAGTAGTGAAAATGAGTGGGGTGTATTTAGCAGAGAAGAGAAGATTTGTGAGATTGGAAAATTTGAAAAGGCATACTGTCTCTAAAATAATTAAAAAGGAAACTGAAATGAATAGCCAAACAAAACATATTTTCTAAGCTGAGTCTTTTGAATGTAAAAGTATTGAAATTTAATGAATTCTAGTTTGTCTTTTTTCTTTTCTTAATTTTGTTTTTTGGGATTTTGTTTATTATTTAAGAAACCTTTGCTATTATTCCAACAAGATTTCCTCTCGTGGTTTTCTTCTAAATGTTTATAGTTTTATGTCTTAAACATAAGTTAATGATGTAATTTCCAGTTACTTTAGCGTAGTTGCTATGAAGGGTTGAATTCATTATTTACGTACTGGGCATCCCAGTTTTTTCCCATCACTATTTGTTGAAATATTATTTTGGTTCCCAAATTGAATGGAGTTTGACACTTTTGTTTAACAAAAAAAAAAAAAAAAAAAAAAAAAAAACCTCAAACAAAACAACACAATATGACCCTATCTGGGAAGGTCTAATTCTAGACTCCTTGTCTGAACCACTACTGCCTTTGTTTAACAGAGACCTGCAGTCTGTTAATAAATAAATAAATGCCTCTAAAACTCTGTTTTTTTTTTTTACCCATTCAGCTACTCCTAGTCTTTACTTTTCTATAAAAATTAAAACGTCATGTCATTTTTTTTAAAGTTTGTTGGCATTTTCGATTAGAATATATTGAATTTACAGGATCTAAGGGAGATTGAACATCTGAAAATTAGAGTTCTACAATCCATGAACTTTGTACATCTCTTAATTTATTTCAGACTTTTAAATAATTGTAACTAATATTGTTGTTTCTATTATTTAAAATTTGCACTTATTTGCCTAATTTTTTATATTTAAATGTTTTATGTTTTGATTATATTGTAAATGCATTGGTAAACTGAATATTTAAGTATCTTATTGTTTATTGCTAATACATAGAAATGACATCAGTTATTGTATACCCTTGATGTTTATGTACTGCTGTCCGCTAACTCACTTATTAGTTGAATAGCTTTTTTGTAGCATTTATGTAGAACTTTCTTACCAGAGATAATCACTTCATCAGCAGTAAAAGAAGTTTTATTTCTTGCTTTCCAATGCGATGGGTTTATTTCACTTTTTCTGACTCTGTTGCACTGGTTATGCCACCGGTATCAATCTAAATAAAACTTATTACATATAAACGCTAACTACTTTATTCCCTGATTTTAGGGTGAAAGGTATTCCGTATTTCACAGTTAAACATATAGTAAGCTATCAGCCATTTCATATATGCTTTTGTCAAATAAATATAGTTATCTGCTACTTCTTAGTTTCTGAGTATGTTATTATGAATGAATATTGATTTTGGGTCCAAATGTGTTTTGGTACATTTAATTGAAAGTGTATTGCATTAGTGAGGTAATACGGTCCTTTGTTGTGGTTTGATTACCTAAATAATAAGCAAATCTTTGTATTCTGGGAATGATTGCAAGTTTGATCATTGATTTTATCATTCTTGTACCATGTAGTTTGATTTAATTTACTAAAAATTATTAAATTTACCTTAAAAATTGTTAATTAATTTTAAATAACATTGCTATTTCATTTTGTCTCATACTATATACTTCATTATGCTTTTTGATATGAAGCTAAGCTGGATTTTATAGAGTCCTATAAGTGAGTGTGGAAGTTGGTCGCTCTCTTTTCTGGAAGAGTTTGAGTTAAATATTTCTTTCCTTCAAATAGGTTAAGAATTTCCAACATTGAAACCATCTGGGCCTGGAATTCTAACCTCAATGGGAAAGGTCCTTTATTTTTAGTGTATTTTTTTTAAAAAATATAAAATTACAGACAATGCATTTTGTTCTTTAAATGTCTATTATAGTTTTGTTTTAAAGGAGTTTGTCCTTATCCTCTAAGTTATTGAATGTATGATATAAAATTATTCATAGTATTTTCTCATTATCTTTTATTTTATGTAGAATCTATAGTGATAATTTCTGTTTCATTGTTGATACTGCTAATTTGTGTTTTCTCGGTTTTTCCTTGAATAGCCTGAGTAGAAGTTTACATATTAATCTTTTTAAAGAATCATATTTGAGTTGCATTGATTTTCTCACATAACGTTTTTTCTTTGTTAATAATCTATGTTCTCTACATTATTATTTTCTTTTGTCTGGCTACTTTCGTTTTTATTTTCTTTTGTTTTACTGTTTTCTTAACGTTAATGCTTATATCTAATTCTTTTATTCTACCTTTTCTTCCAATATAAGTATCTACTTTATAACTATATCTAATCGGTTCTTTAGCTATATTCCACAAATGTGGGTGTGTATGTTTTAATTCTCATTTAGTTCAAGATATTTTCTAATTTACTTTATGATTGCTTATATCACCCAGAAGATATTTAAGAGTGTAGTTGACAATGGTTGTACATTTGTTGTTTTCCAATTATCTTCTTGCAATTGATTGCCAATTCAGTAGCATTTTGGTCAGAGAAGATACTTTGTTTTATTGAATAGAGTACAATGTATAAAGTATAAAGTACAACAGACTACATACATTTTCTAGTTTAAATTTTTATATTTATTTATTTTATTTTAAGTTCCAGATATATGTGCAGGACATGCAAGTTTGGTACATAGGAAAACATGTGCCAGGGTGGTTTGCTGCACCTATCAAACCGTCACCTAGGTATTAAGCCCAGCACGCATTAGTTCTTTTTCCTAATGCTCTCCCTCTCCACCTTCCCTCAACAGGCCCCAGTGTGTTTTGTTCCCCTCTCTGTGTCCATGTGTTCTCGTTGTTCAGCTCCCACTTATAAGTGAGAACATGTGGTATTTGGTTTTCTGTTCCTGCATTAGTTTGCTGAGGATGACTTTCAGCTCTATCCATGTCCCTGTAAGGGACATGATCTCATTCCTTTTTATGGCTGCCTGGTATTCAATGGGGTAGGTACCACATTTTCTTTATCTAGTCTATCACTTAATTTCATGTCTTTGCTATTGGGAATAGTGCTACAGTGAAATTACGTGTGCATTTATCTTTATAACAGAATGATTTATATTCCTTTGGGTATATACCCAGTAATGGGACTGCTGGGTCAAATGGTATTTCTGGTTCTAGGTCTTTGAGGAATTTTCTGCATAGGGCTAGCCAATTCTCCCAACACCATTTATTAAATAGAGAATCCTTTCTGCACTGCTTGTTTTTGTCAGGCTTGTCAAAGATCAGATGGTGGTAGATGTGAGGTCTTATTTCTGAATTCTCTAGTGAGGTCTTATTTCTGAATTCTCTATTCTGTTCCATTGATCTGTGTGTCTGTTTTTGTACCAGCATCATGCTGTTTGGGTTACTGTAGCCTTATAGTTCAATTTGAAGTCAGGTAGTTTGTTCTTTTTGCTTAGGATTGTCTTCGCTATTTGGGCTCTTTTTTGGTGCCATATGAATTCTAAAATAGTTTTTTTCCTAATTCTGTGAAGAATGTAAATTGTAGTTTAATGGGAATAGCCTTGATCTACAAATTGCTTAAGACCATACTACCTAAATATGGCCATTTTCACAATATTGATTCTTCTTATCCATGAGCATGAAATGTTTTTCCATTTGTTTGTGTCCTCTCTGATTTCCTTGAGCAGTGGTTTGTAGTTCTCCTTGAAGAGGTCCGTCACTTCCCTTGTTAGTTGTATTCTTAGGTATTTTATTCTCTTTATAGCAATTGTGAATGGGAGTTCATTTATGATTTGGCTCTTTGCTTGCCTGTTGTTAGTATATAGGAGTGCATGTGACTTTTGCACATTGATTTTGTATCTTGAAACTTTGCTAAAGTTGCTTATCAGCTTAAAAAGCTTTTGGGCTAAGATGAGACCATACACATTTTAATATACAAAATCTCAATCAATTGAGATTTCTTCAATGTCTTTGTGTATCATCTATTTTGGTGAGTTGCTTATGTACATTTGGATAAATGTGTTCATCTGTTTTTAGTTGAATGTTTACAATTGCCACTTAGGTCCAATTGGTTTTAATGTTGTTGAAGTCTCGTGTATTTATACCAGTTTCCTGTCCACTTGTTCTACCAATTATTTAAGAGTTTGATGATGAAATTTCCAGCTTTTAGGATTTTTCTGTTTCTCTTTACATTTCTTGATCTCAGCCTGCTCTGCTTTAAGTTGCATTTTACATGCTTATGCTTTAGGATGATCATGTTCTCTTGACAAATTAATCCTTGTATCATTATGAAATTAACCTATTTACCTATAGTAATATTCCTTGCTCTAAAGTCTACTTTATAATAATATGGCCATT
The DNA here is from genome assembly GCF_001698545.2 of Rhinopithecus bieti. Classification (NCBI taxonomy): domain Eukaryota; kingdom Metazoa; phylum Chordata; class Mammalia; order Primates; family Cercopithecidae; genus Rhinopithecus; species Rhinopithecus bieti. The sequence continues at coordinate 701,725 of NW_016805527.1, read as the reverse complement.
TAACTTTTAAATTATTTTGGCTCAATGTGTGTATCATGTATCTTTTTCATGCATTAACATTTCACTTTTTTAGCTATATTTCACTTTTTAAAGTGGATTTCCTTATACAGAACAAAGTGTCTTTATTTTATCCAATCCAGCAATCTGTTTTTTAATTTGGCTACTTAGATACTTTACATTTAAGGTGATTATTGATATAATTTGGCTTAAATCAATCATCACAATACTTTATTTTCTATCTGTCTAATGTACAGTTTGTTCAGTTTTGTCCTCTATCTTAATAATCTCTTGGATAAATTAAAATCGTTTAATGTTTCTATTTAATCTTTACTATTGTCTTATTATTTCCTCCTTTTCTGTCACTTAGTAGTTATTCTAAGTTTTTAACTTAATGCAATTTAACTTTAATATGGTTCCACTTCCCATATTATGTAAGAAATCCACACAATATAGTTTCATTTTCCCCTACCATTTTTGTGCTATTACTCTAGTTCTACATACTCTGTAAGTTCCACAATATATTGACTGTTTTTTAATTTAAAAAGTTAATAATCTTTGAGACAGATTAATACATAAGAAAAGCTATACATTTACTTCCAGTTTTACCAATTTTATTTCACTGTGAAGATTTTTATTTCCTTCTTACATAATTTTTATTCTGCCTTAAAGACTTTCTTAATATTTCTTCAAGTGTAGCAATTCTCCTGCCTCACCCTCCCGAGTAGCTGGGACTACAGTCACACACTAACATGCCCAGGTAATTTTTTTGTGTTTTTAGTAGAGATGGAGTTTCACCGTGTTGGCCAGGATGGTCTCGATCTCTTGACCTCGTGATGTACCCACCTAGGACTCCCAAAGTGCTGGAATTACAGGTGTGGCCACCATGCCAGGCCAAAATCTCTCAGCTTTTCGTGATTAAAAAGTGTTTATTTTATCTTTAACTTTGAAATATATTTTGATGGGTAAGGAATTATAGTTTACATACATTTTGTTTTCAGCAATTAAAATACATTTTTTTTTTCTGACCTGCAGTTTTTCTTGGAAGTCAGCTGCTATTCTTATACCTCTCTATATATGAGTATTTTTCCCCTTGCTTCCTTTATGAGTCTCTTCCTCTTTCATTGGTTTTCAGCAATTTCATCATGCCTTTAGGTAGACTTATTTAGGTTTATTCTACATTTGTTTATTGAACTTCTTGCATATGTGTTCTCTCTCTCTCTCTCTCTCTCTCTCTCTCTCTCTCTGGAATTTCAATTATGCCTACATTAGACTGTTTAATATTGTCTCATAGGTCACCAATGTTCTATTTAATTTTCTGTTTTTTTATTTTTGAGCTACATTTTGGAAAATTTCAATTGCTAATAATTCAAGTATGCTGCTCTCTGTCTCTGTATCAGCTTATATGCTATTATCACGCAGGGTTTTTTTTTTTTTTTTTAATTTTAGATACTATACGTTTCATCCATAGAAGTTCCATTTGAGTATTTTCTGCAATCAATCGCTCACGCTGTTTACTTTTTTCAGTCTTCTAAACCATATGGAGCATGTTTATAATCTATCTTTGCTGTCTTTGGTAGTTTCATCATCTTCATCTTCGTATGTTTCTACTTATTGCTTCTGCTGCTGCTTATGAGTCCTATTTTCATGCTTCTTTAAGAGCTGATTTTCCTATTGAACAGCATACGTTAGCGTTTGATGTTATTAATTGTTGCATTTTATTGTATTTCTTTCAATAAAGTTTTTATTTATTTTGGCAAATATTTAAGCTAGCTTGAGGCAATTTGATCGCTGAGGTCTGCTTTCAAGATTTGGTAGCAGCTTTAGAGGTTTCAACTGTTCTGCTTTGTGGGGACATAGACTTTTCCCACTTCTGTTGGCACACTAGAAATTATCTGTCTGTTCATTTATGAAGAATCTTTCCCTAATCTCAAGTGCTTCCTTCTTGTGCATATACCAATCAGTACTTAGCTAGAGAATCATAGGAACCCTTGGCAGATCTCTGGAGTTCTCTCTCCCATGAAACTCTGTCCTCTATTCTGATTGGCTTAGCCTCCCTGACTCTGATTTCTAACTTTTAACTCAGTGGAATCAACGGGCTTTGTTAGGCTCCTCCTCCCTACACTGCAGACTGAAAATTGATTCCAGTCATAAATCAGGAATTAATCAGATTCATCTTGTTTCTCCCCATTTTCAGAAAACAAAATCCTGTATTGTCTTTCTTCTAATGCCTACAATGCAATATTTTATATATTTTGTCAGATTTCTCATTGTTTAATGTATTATTCCACATTATTGAAAACTGGAAGTCCCTTCATTCTTTTAACTTTTATAGTTTTCTTCTGTTTGCTTTATTTTTCTCCTAAGACATTACCCTTTCTATTTATTTTTTCTTGTGTTCCTTTTGGCTTTTTAGTCATATTGAATTTTCTTTTTTCTAATTTCCAAATTTTTTGAAATATTTTATTCTTGCGTTTTTCTAATTTTGCTGTTTTCTTTTCTGTCTATCATCATTTTCTAAGTATGCTACAGTGCCTTTTGAAACAGTAGGTGACATTTTTACCTGTTTTAAAGGAAAGTCTTCCTGGCGTCATTCACAGAAATGCTCCTCAGTCATTCTTCTTAAATGACTCTATGTGGAATTAGACACTGACACTTTTTTGTGATTCAATCTTTACGTAAAATTAGTTTTCCTGAATTCAACATGATGTGATATACGGAACAGCTATTTAACTTCTCAGAGCCCTTTCTTCTCTTGTTTTCTTGTTTTTTGAGGTTCCCAGGACCTGTTTCTTTTCATCAAGTTTATCTGAGCTTTCACTTTCTTTTGTTTCAAACTCTCTGTCCTACTTATCTTGTTCCAATTTGAGTACTTTCTCCTCAGTGTGAAGTCTTGAAAGGTAGCCCTGGTTCATCAGTTTTGAGAGTTCATAGAGGTTAGAAAGCCTGGGCCCTTCAATGCTTTCTACATTGGACCTATTGTACTCAACAGCTTTTGGATTGTGAAAATTCATCCCAGCTACTATATCTGCCCCACTCTTTATTTTATAAGAATGGGATTTTAGTTATATTTAGTTCTAAGGTTTACACTCCTCATAATTTCTCCCTTTGGATTGTTTCTGCACAGACACTCATTGCAGGCAGGTGTTAAAGTTGTTGATGAATTTCTCTATCCACTTGTGCTTTAAAGTTTGTGACAATATCGTGTCACCTAGATTACCATGTTTTTTGATTTTTTTTTGTAAATGAAGTCCTGTGGTTTTATTTTTACTCTCCAGTCCATTTTGACATTTTAAATTAGAGATTCAAGAAAATTAAAAAAAAAAAAAAACAAAACAAAACAAAACACATAACTATACAACCAATACTGCTGGCATCTGTCCAGATTTTCTCTCTTTTTTATTTTGTTTATTTATTTATTATTTTGAGATGGAGTCTCTCTGTCACCGGGTTGGAGTGCAGTGGCGCGATCTCAGCTCACTGAAATCTCCGCCTCCTGGCTTCACGCCATTCTTTTGCCTCAGCCTCCCGAGTAGCTGGGACTACAGGGAGGCATCACCACGCCCAGCAAATTTTTGTATTTTTAGTAGAGATGGGGATTTGCCATGTTAGCCAAGATGGTCTGAACCTCTTAACCTCCTGATCCGCCCACCTCGGACTCCCAAAGTGCTGAGACTACAGGCATGAGCCACTGCGCTTGGGCAAATTTCTCTATTTTTGAAAGAGAAAGACTAGTTTAAATCATGAATGGCCTTCATCTGTAATCACTTTGTAAACCATTGCCTCTATTTCCATGGGCCTGTATCTTTTCTATAATTGCAAATACGTTCTATATCATTTTCTGTTGCTGTTGTAATTTAAATGTGTTTTTGCCCAATATTCTTTCATGTGTGCAATCACTATTAGGCTAGCCCACTGGGTGTGGTTCTAAGGTGTGAATTTCATGAATGGAGACTCCCTAGCCTGAGTGGAAGCATTCACCAGATCTACAGAATACGTAAAGCAGTTTGTTAGCTTAGAGAACTTCATATGAAGAAAAACAAAGAGTGGGCAAGCAGACAAGGTAGTAAAAAGGTGCCTGAAAATATTACAGCTTTATGTAGTGGAAAAGGCAACTATAGGACTAAAATTATCTCTTGAGAGTCCTTTTCGTCTGCCGAGCTGGAAGTGATTTGAAGTCATTTCTAAATGTACTTTTTCTAGGTGGATATACACAGGGTAACAAAGAGTTACTCCATAAACATTCTATTGAGATTTGAGATTTGGCAGCCAGATATTTCTTTCTTTTTTTTAACAAGCATTCTCAAGGTTTTTGGTTTTTTGTTTTTTTTTTAAATACATCTCTGGACAGTTGTAAAATGATTAAGTATACATATTAAAACTTACTTATCTTGTGGGGTTCTATGGAACCCACTAGCACTTTTTGGCATAGAGTCTATTGCACTCTATTAAAATTGTCTGTGTATATGTCTGTCTTCCTCCACTACTAGGCAAGAACCATGTATTTTTTGCTATTTTATGTCCAGTGCCCAGAGAAATAGGATGTAATATAAAATTCATCATCTAAAAATCCAGACTAATGCAGCAGACCAGTCTGTAAATTTAATTAATTTGTCTGACAGTATGAAAATGGAAGAGCTCACTAAAGACAAGAGCCATAATCCAGTCAGTGGTTATAGAGCGATTACCTGCTTTAGGGCTGATTTCACTAGAGGTGGACTTTTTATTGATTTCTACAAGAGAGTGATGTGATGGTTTTAGAATCATTAATGCCAAGGAAAATGCCTTGGTGGTGGTGAAACAAAATCAATGATTACTTATGTATTGAAGGAGATACAGCCTGAATGTGTTTCCTCCGAAACAGAAACAGAGGAAGATATTAAACATTATAATGTCTGCACATGATGCTCCATGACTGTCAAATAGTCTGATTGCATATTCCAGCAGTAAAATAATTTTAAACATGCTCCCAATGTATGTTTGATTTCAAACCACCAGTAAAGAATAATTCTAGATACTTATCTATTAGTTCAACATTAGCTATACAGAAAGTATTAATATATATTTGTATTTCAGATGGTTTCTTGCCCTTACTTTGTCAGATATAATTACATCATCAGTATTTTTTTGATGAACTAGTCAAACCAAATAGTTCTTACTATGAACAGACCAGCTGTTAGTTGTCCTTTTATACTTACTTTATTCATATACTTATTTCAGGATTTCTTGACACAATGCATTTTTATTCTCCTTCATATTTTATGATATTTTAATTTAGATAACTCTGTCCACCTAGCATACATAAAATACATTGTGTTATGATATTCCAAAATAGGTAAATAAGTGAAAGTTCACCACCTGTCAATACCACCACTTTGCACAAGACCCCTTCTTCCCAGGTGTGCCTCACATAACACATGAAACGTGATATGCTGGTCATTAAAAAGAAGTAAAGTCAGTGTCAAACTACACATTAAATAATAAAGAAGCTGAATTGCATTTTTTTAGATAAAATAGACATAACTTAGAAGATCAAATATTTTCTCAAACCCCAGTAAAACATTTAGTTCACCGGCTGGCGGGGGTCCAGGAACAATATTCACAAGATAGATCATGACCACTGAAGGAACATGAGTAAGATAAATGGAATTAAGATGCACTAAATTTTGAATTACTTGAGATTAGACTTATCTCCTTACAGATATCTCTGTTATCCTGTTACATGGTTGTGTAGAAAAGAGTTAATATGGCAGGTCTAGGAGCTGTCCTGTTTGCAAGACTGGCTCTTGGGTGACATCTGAGAACTTAGATTTCAGGAAGACGTTCGCTTGCCTAGCTTCTTTGTATTAACAATATGGTTCATGCCAAATTCCTATTTTCTTTATGAGGGTCTTAAATTTGGAAGGTGGTAAGCAAAGGCTACCGTGAGACCAGCCTCCATTTAAAAACCCTGGTTATTGGATTCTTAATAAGCTCACCTGGTAGAAAATATTGCACATTTTCACCATTCATAGCTGGGGGAATCAAGCACATTCTGTTTGACTTCTTGGGAAAGGGGAAAGGACTTTTGGAAGTTAGTGCCTGTTTTCCCCTGTCTTTTCCCTTTTTGGCTTTTGCTTCGTATCAGCTTGCTGGAATCATAATCATACGACTCAATACTGAGTCCCATGAGTCCTCCTAGCAAACCAGTGAATCTGCAGATGATTATGAAAAAATGGTTTGGTAGATTTGACAGGAAGAAAAAGGCCACCAAATTTGTGCTAACTACATATTAATTTTTCGAATCTACTCACAACTTTGGTCAACTTCACAAACTTCAGTTAATATTATTAGTAACTGCAGATATATCTCTAAGTTGTTAAGGAAGTTAACGATCTGCTGTGCTACAGCAACCATTGAATGACATGTGTTTTACTTACATCACCACCACCAACTTGCTTTACATTATGAACTTTATGCGTGCTAAGAACTGGGGGTCTGGACCACTTGAATCCTGTTTTACACAAAATAACGAAACCAAAATTGGTGAAACAGGCTAACGAGATTTGAAATGTTACCATTCATAGTTTACCTAAAATAGTTTGGAAAGCACAAATGTCAACCCAACTCTGGTTTCTTCTTTCTATTTTGCCATTTCTGCAATGACAAATAAGCCCAAGTTGCTCACCTAGACGTGTGTCCACAGTAGTGTGTGGCTGAAGGGCATTGGAAAGTAAAGTCCAAAATTTGAACACATCAGGAATAAAACTAGACATTTAAATACAGGATTCCATGTAATTTGGTGATCTCATGGCTTTGTGTATGAATTTGGTCAGAATTTTCAAAATACTTTTGAGTAATTTTGTTAATAAATTACTTCTTTGTTTTCTCAACTTACCTACTGAATGCCATTGTCATCTCTCCCTTCTCTCCTCACGCGTCTCTGCATTTCTCCCTTCACTCATAATTTCCCTGCACTATTGGCATGTCCACTGCCAAGGTGCCCAACAGACATTTCCTGTGCTAGCCATTTCAGTTTTTCCAGCCAGGCAGTCAGTCATACTATGTGTTTGTCCTTTTGACTTTCTCTTCCTTACATTTTAATTCATTAATACTATGTTTTCTTAAAGACATTCAAGGTCTGTGGAATACCAGAAACTTAATATTAAATTTATTACTTTTTTTTTTCGAGATGGAGTCTCGCTCTGTTGCCCAGGTTGAAGTGCAGTGGCAAGATCTCAGCTCACTGAAACCTCTGCCTCCCGGGTTCACAGCATTCTCATGCCTCAGCCTCCTGAGTAGCTGGAACTACAGGCACCCACCACCATGCCTGGCTCACTTTTTGCATTTTTAGTAGTGATGGAGTTTCACTGTGTTAGCCAGGATGGTCTCAGTCTCCTGACCTCCTGATCCGCCTACCTCGGCCTCCCAAAATGCTGGGATTACAGGCATGAGCCATTACACACAGACCTATTAAATTAATTTCTATTCAAAATCAATGATTTTGTTCCTTTTAATGTATCCAGGGACCCTCGGCTTTCTGCAAAATATCTCTGAAAATAAGGATCTCACAAGATTAAAACCAAGACTTTCATAAAACTTATTAGAACCCAGGGGAAAGTTTCTAAAAATTGAAAGCTATATGGAAATAAAATGAAAAATACATTGCATAATTTTCTCACAATTGCATGATTTTGACACACCTTTTGCCATGTTAAAAAATAAACGAAGGATTGACAGTTTCTTAGAAGTCACTTCATCCCTGATACCTTTTTTCCTCTGGTTGAAGACCCAGGGTTTATACTTAGAAGACAACCAGAGTCTCTGTCATCCACACATGGGATAAGGTTCTGCATCTCCTCAACTACTCTTTCCCAGCATCATTTTAATTCTATATACTCCCAAAAATAACAAACCATGATTGGGAGAAAATATTGTGTTCTAAAGCTTTATAAATTCTTTGGGAGGTATTTATCACCAAAAAGATCATGTTTTGAAAACTGTCATTTATCATATATGTAATTAGGTTTTGGTATCTGAGAGGAGGCATTATTTTTATTCTCCAGAGTTATTCTAGATGAATGGTCGCACAGCACTGCAAAATCAGCTGAACATCTCATCTTCTAGCTGTCAAAGTTATAATCACTACCAAATAGCATGGTAGTCATGTATGCCTTTTCTTGTTTGAAAAATTGGGTGCTTGAACTTTCTTTATTGAAAATAAAAGTTCTAAAGTGACTACTATGTAAGGATTCTTCCTGGTCAGTTTGCCAGTTGAGTATGAAAAGATGAGTCACAATGCCCAATATTTTTCTTAAACCTAAGAGATTAGAGCAAATTTTGCTAAACTTTTTCTGTAATGGATCAGTTAATGAAAGCTGTTAGGCTTTGTGGCCCATATATCAACTCTGTTACTAGAATGCAAAGACAGCTACTGACAATATATAAATGAATGAGCATATTGTATTCTAATAAAACTTTATGGACACTTAAATTTGAATTTCACATAATTTTCATGTGTCATGAAATATAACCTTCTTTTAACTTTTTTCAACGATTCGAAAACATAAAAACCTGGCCAGGTGTGATGGCTCATTCCTGTAATCCCAGCACTTTGGGAGGCTGAGGCGGGAGAATCACCTGAGGTCAGGAATTTGAGACCAGTCTGCCCAACATGGTGAAACCCCATTTCTACTAAAAATACAAAAATTAGCTGGGCATGGTTGTAGGCACCTGTAATCCCAGCTACTTCAAAGGCTGAGGCAGGTAAATCGCTTGAACCTGCGAAGTGGAAGTTGAAGTGAGCCGAGATTGTGCCACTGCAGTCCAGCCTGGGCGACAAGAGTGAGACTCTGTCTCAAAAAAAAAAAAAAAAAAGTAAACTTTTCAGTTTGTGGGCCATAGAAAATACATGTACAAATATACATTTACAAAGTCTTATTACATAGATAGTCTTATGATATCACAACTTACAAATGGAATCCAAATTCAGTTTAAAGAGAATAAGAATGATATTCAGAGTAAAGCCCGAAAACATTAACATTTTAACTTCTGCAGCAGTAATGTTTAATAATTTTCATTTAGTCTTTTATACATTTTGATGGATTCTTTACAATGAGCTGACGTATGCTATTATTTTATTTCCAAAAAAAAATTCAGCCTCAGTCACTGATACTTGAAAGGTTTAAATCATCTACAATATCTAATGTATAACAATGCCTCTTCACACATCTTTTTTTTTTTAAATAATGAGCATGTATTAGCTTTCTGATTACAAAATAAAATATTTTAAAAACATTACCAAGACTGAAAGTGGTTTAATTTTTTTTTCCTTCTAGCATTTGGTTTTAATAGGGCCTCATTTTTGCTAATTAGCAGATGTTTTTGGCCCTGAGAATGGAAGGCAACTTAGCAAGAAAGGAGCAGAGCTGGACCAAGAGGCAGGTGAGCAAGGCACCCTCCTGGGATAGTAATTGATAGTCTGTAAAGACCACTAAAGTGTTCATGGAGCAAGTCAGAAACCCTAATTTCATATGTAAAGATTAGCTTTGCTATCATCATCAAAGTGATCGGGTTCTCTAGCAGACATTAATATCAAACTACAAACAAAATATCCATTAGCCAGAGTCAACCAAACTCTCACTGAGAGTTCGACCAAGTTCAAATATTCTCCCTCTGGGCAGAGTGGCATTCTGGACCCCTCTCAGGAGTCCCGAGCCTGCCCACCTGACATAGGTAGAGATCGTGGCTTGGATGAAGCATTTGGACAAGTCTAGGTGTTCCTCTAAATATTCGACTTGGGCAAAAGATTATTTTAGTCTTTTTTTTACAATATATATGAGAAAATGAATTTGATTTTTAAAATAAAGATCTTTAGAGCTTTTGAATTGTCAGAAATTTATATTCAAATGCAGACTCTATGGAAATGCTTACATTGATATCTTTATTTTAGAGACCTGATCTTTCTGATTCAAGGGATTTTTTTTTTTTTTTTTTTTTTTTTTT
>NW_016805527.1:682612-689122 GCF_001698545.2 Rhinopithecus bieti | reverse complement strand
GATACAAATTGTAAAATTTGAAAATTTACTCAGAAAAAAAGATAAATTTGATTTTGTTTATTTATTTATTTTATTTTTTATTTTATTTTTTTTTAGAGACAGGATCTTGTTCTGTCACCCAGGCTTGAGTGCAGCAGTATGATCATGGCTCACTGCAGCCTAGACCTCCTGACCTGAAGCAGTTCTCTGCCTCAGCCTCCCAAAGTGCTGGGATTGCAGGCATGGGCCACTGCACCCTGCCTGAATGTTATTTTGAATAGAAATAGTTAAAGCACTGTTGGCATTGTTAGGATATCTTAAAAGGAAATACTCTCAATTTGGTTTAAGTGTTGGGGTGAGGGAATTAAAGATGGCTGAGGAGAAGAAGTAGCTCATAACTTACAGATAATTTGGGAAGAATAAATTGAGGTTTTGTACTTGAGTAGGAGTCACTGGAGAAACCCAGAGGTGGAAGTTGAAATTTAGGAGGGAGCTCATAGACGAGGTGTAAAGTTAAGTAGCATCTTCACTGCCCCATACTCAAGAGGGCAGATGTGCAACAAGGACCCATTCCCTTGAGTGCAGCTACTTCCAGAGTTTTCAGCTCTGAAATTCCTTCCAGATAGAAGCAACTTCTTACCAGTCATTTCAAAAAATCCCTCAACAGTTTCGACTATTTGATAAACAGAAAATACAACCAATTTTAAAATTAGTAGAAATAACCTTTCCTACCCACTTCTCCAAAATCAAGTCTAAGATAACTCCAAAAGTCATTTATTAGTCTAAATTACATTTTCCGTGAGAACAACCTGGATATGAAATGGGTTTAGTTCATCTTTGTTCAATGGGTGTTGCTCACATATGATGCACAAATGAATGTTTGTTGAATGAATAACAGAGGTAGTGTTTGTGGATCTACAGAAAATCATCAGGATCATGTCATAGAAACAGGGCATGCTGTTAATGCTGTATCTAGAAAAGTTTTAATTTCAGGCAAGTCTTTTCTACTTCTCTCTGCTCTAACCTAGGGTTTCTCACTTCAGTACTACTTACACTTTGTGATGATGTCTCTTTGACAGGGGTCTGCCCGGTATCTTGCAGGATGGTTAGCTACATCCATGGCCTCTGCCCACTGGATGCCAATAGCATCATCCCCTGTTGTGGCAACCAAAATGTCTCCAGGAATTCCCAAATATCTTCTGAGCCCTTGGGGGCCGAGAAGCAAAACTCATACCAATGTATCTTCTGTGTAGTTACCCCAAGATCATAGCTGTAACACAAACTAAAACCTTTGCAGCCATAGAGCAGAAGTCATAAACCAAAAAGTCCTCTGGTACCGTGGGGAGTATGGCAATTGAGGGGTGTGGATCTCACACATTCACTGAAGAGTTAACATTTTGTTTAAAAGAGGAACTTGTTATTCAGGTATTATTACTATGTGAGCAGAAACCTGTAATCCAGATGTATTTATGAAATTCCTAATATTTAAATTCTAACAATTACTTCAAATGCTATTTGTAAGCATGGTGTCTGCTATACCTATGAAAGTCAAATAAAATGCATGCATGGGCTGTCTTTAGAACTTAGGCAGCTCTATTTCAAAGGGCTGCCATAGAGATAAAAGACAAGGGCATTGTGTATATCAGTGCTGCCAGTATCCCTGGATATTCTGATATTCCAGGAAGGAAATGTAGCCTTGCTTCCAACAATTAACTTACTGATCTAATCTTTCTTTCCATAACCACCATGCTGGGTAGAGGCAGAAAATAATGAGATAAATGTGAGTGTAAAATTTAACTTTTGCCTTAGACATACATAACTGTTTTTTGTTGTTGTTTGTTTGTTTGTGTATTTGTTTGTTTGTTTTTCAGTTTAAAGCTGTCTGTTTTAACTTCAGATTCCTTGGGGTAATTAGTCTTTCAAAAGACTTTTTTTCTTGCCTCCCTAATAGTACCCAGTAAGTGGCAAGTTACTTGGCCAGGCCCCTGGATAGTATGGGACAGATGTCCTCAGACGTGGTCTCCACCTTTAGGGCATAGGACATTTATCATCTGGATCTTCCTAGCATCGTCTGGCTCTGCTGCCAGCATTTTACTGGGACCCAGTCTGGAAACAGTCATATTCCAAAGCCACAGAGATCCATCCTCACAATTCCTACAAGTCCACCAGAACTTCAGTATCCCAGACTCATCACAGCTTCTTCTAAAATACAACTTAGCAGTCGTGTGGATGCCAGCACTTCTCTAACTGGCCTGTTATATTCCAGGTTGCACACTGGAGAGCTCAGTTACTCTGCACCGTGTTTGGGGCCTCACTTCTCTCTTTTCTGGGTTTCTATTTTCTGTACACCCAGCTCCATCCTACAACGAGGCCATAGATGCTGGGGGTTAGGGGTTACTCAGGACCTATAAGCTCAACCTCTGTTCTCTCTCTCTCTCTCTCTCTCTCTCTCCTCTCTCTCTCTCTCTCTCTCTGAATCTCTCCCTTCGTTTTCTAGGAAATGTTTCCACCTCTTCTCCAACAAAGTGGATTCCTCTTATCATCTCATTTCTATGTATTTGTGCCCTATAGAAGATCTTGACTTGTCAAAACATTGCACTTGTTATATAAAGCAAGGATTTTATCTAGTCAAATACTTTTCTGGCAAGCGACTCAAAGAAGATTGTCTCTGAAGCCCATATTCTTAATTAGTTCTTTCGTTCTGTGGTATTCACCTGCCACAAAAAAAATGGGTGAGGACCATTGATGTGGGTGGCGGGAATTCACAACGCAACAGACCTCCACACCATGGCAGCACATTTGCGGGCCTGTGCATCTTCGAATCATTATTTTATATATCCAGCCTGTGAAGCTGGATGAGTCACATAATCTCTTAGGCATTTGTTGTGAACAATTCTGAGTGCTCCGTGAGTCAATGGCTCCTGATACAAACGGAAGCGCTGATGTTATCCCCACCCACACAGCAGGGGGATGGTCGTGGGGGCCTCCATCCTCACATGACATCTACACAGCTTTGCTCACATCACCCGGAGTTCAGGCATCTAATGCTTCAGAGGGAGCTGGAATTTCCTTTTTCTCTTTAAAACTTTCTAGTGATTTTCTTAAGAAATTTTAAAAGTAATTTTGTCTTGATATCACCTTGAGATACTAGGAAATCAGAGTTGCAAATGTTATTTTTTAATTAACCTAATGCAATATTTTAAAACAATGGAAGTAAACTGCCCCCAAAAAAATCCCCATTTTCTTGTATTATTAAATAGTACTTTGCTCAGCGATTAGTGATAAATTAGCCAAAACAAAACAAAGCAGCCAAATACCCATTTCTGACAGCACCTAGGGCAGAGCCTCTATAATAAGCTGAAGTCCTGGTGGAGGGAAGGGCTTGGGCGAGGAGTGCAAGATCCTGCCCAGGAGCATTCAGAGACTTCAGCTCTTCCCTTGGTCTTGTGTCTGAAGGTCTTGACCCATCATCTATCCCATCATCCAGGACATGCAACATTCATGTTACAAACACTGATCCAGAACTCAGTAAGTCCCCGGCGCTGTTCTAGGAGTTTTGCAGTTTTTCTAACCAGCCTCTACTGCAGGCCCTGCTATACTCTCCAGTTTAGAGGATAATAGGGCCTGCAGAATAGGTTTGACAGAAAGCGAGGTGGAGAATGTGTCCAAGATCACCTCATACCACCCAAGTGTTGTACTTTACTCTCACTAAGGATAACTCATCTTTTCCTAAGCCAAGGGTGACCTGAGGGTGAGGCTGACTGGCTGAGCTCCAATGCACTCACTGTGTCACCCAGCTGCTGCTGAACGCACCCCCTCTGCAGACATTTGGGCTGGCTGAGCCCCTAGAGAGAGTGGTAAGACCCAATGTTCTTCCATAGTGGGACTGTGGGACATGCCTTAAAGCACTCCCAGGAGGCCAGAAGTGCATAGCAAGGGAAGAGTTTTGTGCTCCTGGAAACTCACACAGTGGCTTCTAAAACTTGCCACCTGCTCTGTGACTGGACATAGGAGGAAGTAAAGGCCACGTCTGAATTCCCTGCACTCTGTTTATTTATTTAGTATTTATTTTCGATTCCCAGGCACATGTGTGGGTTTGTTACAGGCATATGTTGCGTGATGATGAAGTTTAGGATACTAGTGTACCCATTATCCAAATAGTAAACATTTTACCCAAAAGGTAATCTTGCAACCCTTGTTGTCCTCCCACCCTTCCCCCCTGTGGAGTCCTCAGTGTTTATTATTTCCATCTGTATGTCCATGTGTACCCATAGTTTAGCTCCCGCTTATAAGTGAAAACATACAGTATTTGGTTTTCTGCTTCTGAGTTATTTCACTTAGGTTACAGCCTCCAACTCCACCTGTGTTGCTGCAAAAACACATGATTTTGTTAATTTTCATGGCTGCATTGTATTCCATCATATATACCACATTTTCTTTATCCAGTCATCCGTTGATAGGCACCTAGGTTGATTCCATGAGTTTGCTATGTGAATAGCACTGCAAAATCATGTGAGTGCAGGCATCTTTTTCATATAATGATTTCTTTTCTTTGGGGTAGATACCCAATAGTGGAATTGCTGGGTTGAATGGTAGTTCCAGTTTTATTATCTCTTAAAGTAAAACAAACAAACAAAACAGATTGTTAATATCCATGTGAAGAAAATGGAACACTTATATACTGTTGGTGGGAATGTAAGTTGTGCAGTCCCCAAACTTTCTATCAGGTTCCCTCAGGAGTGCTGCCTACATAAGGCTTGTGTCTTCACATTGAGAACTGCCTTTGAACTTCTTTTTAGTAAATAGAACGAACTGCCATGGACGAACATGTCAGCTCCCCCTCCTAATCCCACCTGTACCAACCTCTAACTATTTCCTGGCAGGCCTTTGCAAAAACTTTATGTGTCACTCATTTTCTCCCTGAATTTTGCCACCAGAGGACACATAGAAGCAATTGAGAGTTTTCATTTTAATTTTTTTAATGCTAAAATTCTGGTTTTTTGTTTGCACCAGGTGAACAGCTGTTCACTCTTCATTTTCATAGATAAAATGAAGATATTCAATTTGTAGCGACATGATCACAGGTGGGACAAGGTGGTAGCCAAGAATATAGTCTATCAACCATGGGACAAAATGACCAAAGCCTCTTTTTTTGTAGGGCCTTTGAGAGCCATTTGCAAAAGAAAAAAATATAAGAAGTCAATTTCACTTCTGTCAGCCATGAAGACTATAACTTTAAGCAAGTGATTGCTTGGTCAGATTTGTAGGAAGCCAAAGTTATTATTATTATTATATATTTTTTTGAAGCAGAAGAAATTGGGATGATGAGAGAGAAGGAATGACAAAAAAAAAAAAAAAGTGAATTAATTCTAAACAAGGTTTTATTTATAACTTATCTGTAAAAGAAGAGGTGTCCTTGAAGGAGAACACTGGCTCATGGGAACCCCTAGTAAGATAGAAATAGTGCATTTTAGAAAGAGGGGACTGTCAACACCAGCTACCCAGGCACCATGATTCTCTAGAGCCACACCACCTGTAATTTAACAGATAGTGAATAGAAGAGCTGCCACAAGATTCTGGCTGTTCACCCTTCACACATGTAATGTAATGTGCAATGAAAAAGAAGAACATCATTTATTCTTTCATGAGGTACAGTTACAGAGCATCCTGGGTGATTGCATTGGAAGAAACTGCATGTATCCTAGTAAATGTATTTCCTTATGTTCAATTCAGAGAAAAGCCAGCCTGGAAGATTGCCCTTGTTTAAAAGCTAAACAAAACAAGCTGTTAACCATGGAATAACCTTCATTCTGGGCCCAAATTCAAAACGTTCACGAAAGTTCTGCTTAGCCCGTGTTAATTATTAAGCTAAAAAAAATCACAGGAGGCTGATGTTTTTTGTTGAATATATTGGTTTAAAAGATGATCAGATATTTTTTATTGAGTATATGTGTGTGTCATAGGTAGATTCAATTTTGATCACAAAAACATTTTAAAGGCACAGTTGTCCAATAGTATATTGAGATGCGAATTTACTAGTACTGGTGCACAGGTTAGCAAAGGTTTTTGCAAAGATATGTATGTTCCATAATAAAGTGAAAAACAAAATAAAATAACATATGATCAATGCAAATTTCTAACGATGTTCCATATATTTAACTCGGACTATTATTCTGAGAATATGTCAACATTTTGTAAAACATTCATTTGCAGAAAATTGCTTTATGAACTATGACATAGACACATGGTATACAGTCCTTGTGATATCTCCTGATTTCAGTACATCATGAGATGCGTACCTAGATTTGCATATAGACTGTGAGTTACATTACAGGATTTTGCCGATGTTAAACTTTCTTATTTTACTAACTGTTCTGAAGTCGTGTGGTAATTCAGGGCTTTGGAATTATTACATATTAGTTTAAAATATGTGAGATTGTTAAAATTTGAAAATCATTTTTCTTTATTCCAAAACTGAAATAAAATTTGAAAATTTATTTAAAATAGTGTAACTTAAAACTAATAATTCTA
>NW_016805527.1:673877-682015 GCF_001698545.2 Rhinopithecus bieti | reverse complement strand
CTACTCTCTTAGGACCCCAAATAGGAGAAGTGCATGGATGAAACAACTGCAAATGCTTGCATTTCCATGTCACTAAGGTCTTCATGTCATTTTGACAGTGATATAGCAAAGGAAGATGTTTCCACACTCTATTAGGTGATCCAAATAATTACCTCTTTATAGCTTGATTTACTGAATTATATACAAAAGTGATTCAAAGCAGAGACAATTTTTCATGCACTTAACGTTGATTTCCTTATCTTTCACTTGTACAGATATCTCAACTACTTCTGACCAAAAAATCAAAACCAAAAAGCAATAAAGAGTTTATCATAAAAAGTTCAAAACCTTCATTGAAATAAAATTGTATGCCTGCAAGCTAAACCAAAAACAACTTGTTGGAATAAACATAGGAGAGAGAATAATATCAGAATTAATTTTCTTAATCCTATTGTCTAACTCCAGTGCTCTCTCTTTCTGTGTCTTGTGTGTGTGTGTGTGTGTGTGTGTGTGTGTGTGTGTGTATGTGTATGTTGTGTGTGTGTTTGTGTGTGTGTGTGTGAGTGTATGATCTTTCAGATGGACATTACAGTGGCTGGGTCAAGCAGGTTAGCTAACTCTCTTTAAAACCACCTGCGGTGTCATATGAGAAATTCATGAATGGAAAGACACTACTCTCCCCTAAAATGTTTAAAAGGCAAGTGGCACCAATGAAAATAATAAAGCAGTCCTGTTTTTGAAACCTTTCAGGAGAATAGAAAGTAAAAAGGCCATTGCTACTATATCAGATGCAGAAGTGACAAAATAAACCTTCCAGCACTGGAGGATGCACTATGGGAAGTTCCTGTGTGATGTGTCTCCTACGAGGGCTGCTGCATGCCCCACTATGGAGATGCTTATTGATGGTTGTACCAAAAGGGATGTACAGGCAGCTGTGGACAAGGAAAGGCTGGATTTTGCCACAGCCTCTTTCAGTTTTAATTATGGCGGAAAGTTGTACCACTTATCTTACCCACAATTAAGAAAGAGTCTGGGGTGTGAGGGTATAATTCATTGAAACCAAACTAGAAATGGTAACAGTAATTTAGCAGGGAATAAGAGAATAGCAAGTTCAAGGAAAAATTCAGGGGGGACCCAGAATCTGTGCAATATTTATGTAAGCATATAGCAATAATATTTATTACTTCCCTGGGTAGATGTTTCTCGTGGCAATTGTAATGCTAGTAAGTACAAATATTTAACTAAAATTTACAAGTGTTTAGACTTAGTATTTAACATATATGTGTGTGTGCATGTGTGTGTATGTATATATAATGTTTTAAGTTAAAATCCCATTTTAATCAATTTTAAAGTCAATCACAAGCAGTTTTTTAATATAAAATCTCTGCAATTTATTATAAACATGTCTTGGCTATGAGGAGCATTACTCTTGAATTATGTAAATGTATGGAATTTCTAGGTAGAAGCATAACATTTCATATTTTAGAGAAGCAAATGAAAAATAACTCTAAAGGAAAACATTCAGTAAAATGAAATCTTACCTACACCACCAGCCCAAAGCCAATCCTTATTGGAACCCTAATCCAATTAAATTCAAGAATCTCTTCCCTAAAATAAGTAAATAAGCTCATCGCTTGATTTTGAATCAACTCTCGCCTGGGTGCTCCTCCCCAAGTTGATTTCTTCTTCTCAGAAGCACAGTCGTCATGCCCTCGCCTCTCATTCACATCTCAGCCCCATTCAACTTCTATTTCTGTCACTACCACTCTCTTGAAACTTTCTTGAAACTTGCTTTGTTACATCATCAATTATACTATGACTAATGAATAACAAAACCAACAGAAATATTGTTACATTATTATTATTATCATCATTGTGGCTTACTGTATTTATTCTCAACTAAGTAATATGCTAAGTGCTTTACATTCCTGTTGTAACTTATTTTCATAATACCACTGTAAGGTATGTTGGAGGATGGGGTTGGGGGAGAGCATTAGGGAAAAGAGCTAATGCATGCTGGGCTTAATACCTAGGTGATGGATTGACAGGTACAGCAAACTACTATGGCACATGTTTACTATGTAACAAGCCTGCACATCCTGCACATATATCCCAGAACTTTAAATATATTAATAATATATATTATTTATAATTATATATATATTGCAATTTTATAATATAAAAGGTATATATATAAAAATAATTATATAATATGATATGTATTAATTTAGTATATATTAATTTTATATAGATATATATATAATATAAGTAGTGTTGCGCCTACTGTAGCAAGGTATGAAATTATTAAATAGTATATCTTTATATTTATATATATATTCATGAGTATATATATAAATATACTCATGAATAAATGATGCTCAAGCAGAATTCTTAGGCCAGTGAACGTAATTTGTACTATAATGATACCATAATGGTGGATACATGTCATTATACATTTGTACAAACTCAGGAAATGTGCATGGCCAATATTTAAACCTGTGCACTATTTGGAGTAGTCAGGACTATTTTTAAAATACCTACATCCTATTCCTGACGATCTTGATGTTATTGCTCTGAGGAAATGTGTTAGCTTTTTCTTTGAGTTCCTTATTGGCATTGTGAGGTCAAAAGGGTTACCTATTTGTGTTTCCCACTAGAAAACATACAGCTAATTTTGTGACCTACCTGTAGCAAGGTATGAAATTTTTGTGACATTCATCTTAAAAAATTAATTTAGAACAGCTTTATATTTACAAAAATTACGAATATAGTAAGAAAATTTCTATAAACCCAAACCTAGTTTTCCAAGTTATTAAGACCTTATAGTAATATATAACAATTAATAAACCAGTATTTATACTTCATTAATAAAAATCCACACTTTATTCCCATTTCCTTAGGTTTTACTTAATTTTCTATTTCATAATAGTGTCCCATCCAGGATATCATATTGCGTTTAGTGGTCATTGCTTAACAGGCTCATTTGGGTTATGATAGTTTTTCTCAAACTTTTCTTGTTTTTTATTACCTTCATAATTTTGATAAGTACTGAGTATTTATTTAAAGAGCATTCCTCCTTTGGTATTTTTCTGATATTTTCTCATAATAATACTGGATTTATGAGTTTTGTGGAGAAAAGCCAGAGAGGTACAGTGCCATTTTCATCACATCATATCAAAGGTAAATACTACCAACATGATTTATAACTGTTGATGTTGACCTTAATCAACTGGGAAGGGTAGCATTGATCAGTCTTCTCCACATTGAAATTAGTCTTTTTTTCTCAGATATTTTAATTTTGTTAGAAAGTTACCATGCTTATTTTACACATAAAGAGTAGGAAATTATGCTCTGCCTCCTTGAGGGCAGAGAATCTACAGAAACTCTTTGAAATCCTTCTGCAAGAGAGATATGTTTATTCCTCTCTAATATTTATTCAATCATTAATTTATATCAGTATGGACTTGTGAATATTTATTTTATGATTTCTGTATTTGATTCCCAAATTACTCTTATCTTGACCACGAGGAACTCTTTCAGTTAACCTGTGTGTCCCTTCAGTGTATTGCTGCCATTGTGTTTGTTTATTACTCAGTATTTTATTACTTTCTGATATGATAGGGTGCTTCAAGTTTATCTTACAAATTTTCTGTCCAAGTCCTAGAATGAGCCATTTCTCCATGACAAAGCTGTGGTGTTTTGTTTTTGTTGTTGTTGTTGAATACTGTTAGACACAAAGATCTGTGCAGTAGATATGCTGATTATTACTTGGGTGTCGTTGCTTCTAGACCCTCTAAACTAATAGAGAAAGGGAATATATGTGTGTATACACACTGCTGTATTGACACATATCTGTAGATATTCCTGTAAGTAAATATCTGCATCTATATTAAGCTGAAGATGAGTTCATTTTGATACGTTAAATTATCATCCAATAATCCATGAATCATCCCAGTCTCCACCACTTGTTTATGACTTTTCATTCCACGGTGAGAAAACTGGTTCCCACCATCTACAGTACTCAGTACTTCCACAGAATTATTCAATTATGTATATATTAATATTCCAAATTATATGGCCAGCAATAAAAGGGCTTTCCAAATCTGGCTCTTACCTTCTTTCTTCAACTTCATGTTTTCTATTTGAGGCTCACAGAATCTTATCTTCTAGAAATCTTTACAATAAACTCATTTTAAACTATACAGTGAACATACTCATTGCTTCCCTATGTACCTTCCAAATTTCTATTAACCAAAAAAAGCTTATCTCAAATACTATTGCCGCTGAAAAGTCTTCCTTCAATTCAGGAAGTCAGTTCCTGACCCCATCCATTATCTTAACATTGTGTCCATTTTCCTAAAACGAGGTGATTCATATTAGTTCAATGAATATACATTAAATTATTCAATATTTGACATATGAATAATTTTAATTTATGTATATATTTTCTGAAAATACTATCTTTTTTGAGGGGAGCACAATATTTACACTAATATATCACTAACTAAAGTATAATGATTGCATAGTATACTGTATATTATAGAATAAATTATATTTCTTAGACATATTTGGAAAAGTTGAATAATTAAATTCAACTCACTCTATTATAAAAAATTGGAAATATTGAATTAATATCTTACACGTAGCCACAGAACGTTTTCCAAAGCCATGATTAAACTTAATTGCTTTACTCTTTTTAGTTCTTTGACCAGATAGACTAGAAAATTTATATTTTCCTTCATAAGGTTTTCATAAGAGATTCAAGTCCTTGACTTTCAGGGTTATCAAGTTGAATAAAATACAATAATCTATTCAAATGAGAAAATAAGATTCATTTGTATGATTTAAAATAAGTGAAAATGGCTGATTCTGTCTTTTTAATATATGAAATAATTTGAAAATTAAATTTTCTAATTTAAAGATCATAATTCATAAAATATGCATAATTTTATTTTTAAATAGTGTACCTTAAAAGATTTTCTCCATGCTTTTTCAAACACTGTCAGCACATAATATTCACTCACCTAGAAACTCCTTAAATACCAAACACTTCAAACATAAACCATGACATGAAGCATCTAAAGGCTCGGTGTGAAATTATGCAGTTCTATATTTAACATGTCTGTAATTGTCAGTGTTCCTTATGAAATCATTTTTATACTGCCATAGGAAAAGATGGCCCTCATATAAAAACCTTGAGAGAATATATATAGTAATAAAGTCCATTGGTTATCTTAGATCTTACATACAGTAATCTATGCATAGACTTAATTTGGTTTAAGAAAGAGACACTTGAAAATAACATTTTATGGTACAACTTGTTTAGTTGTTACTTAAAGCTTCAATAAGTATCTAAGGTTAGATTACTGGTGATATAGACTCCGGAAAATTTTTACATGCAGAAGCTTATAGTTGATGGCCCCTCAAATCAACACCTGATAGAAAGTGGTGGCAGCAGGAGTGGACAGCTGTGGTTGATGAATCGTGATAAAATCCCAACAAAGGTCTCAGCCAGTGGGAGTGAGCGCTCTGCAGCTGGGCTCTGCACATGGGAAAAAGGGAGACTTTCAGATAGGTGGTAGGACTTCTCAATGTGGGGGCTGGCTGTATGCATGCGTAATTGTGTGTGTCTGTGTGTGCGTGTCTTTGTGTGTCAGGACACCAATGAATACTAATTCTGTTCTATTTTATTCCATCTGAAATAAATGTATTGTCTTATTTTCTGCTGCAGTTTTCTCTTGGATCGTCGTCACTGTGCAATGCCATAGTTAGCCATTGGGACATTCAGCTGCTTTTCAAAAATCATATGGAATAAAATTACTACAATGATTGATAATGGCATTATAATTACTCAAATTCAATTTTTTTCTTTGAATAATCTCTTAAAGGGGCAGTAACATAATCCTCTGTAAGAACAAAGTAGTAGGTATAAGATGAAGACGTGCTGAGGACTTAGTCTCTGTTACACAAGTGAAAGGTCATAGTCAGTATTATAATATTCAGTGTCTAATAAATCCGTTTATCTAATGATTTATTTATTAGTCACATCATAAGGTCCAAGCATTAAAGTCAACTAAAAATTATATCTCTTTCAAATAAGGTACACTGCCAGCATCTCCAGCCAGAGTATAATAAAATTGTCCAGCATACAACTGACTGGAACGCTCTTTTAGTGTCATATTTACTGCAGCCCATAATCAAAGCTAATAAAAATAACCATTTAAGGCAGCCAAACAAGAAGCTAGCAATAATGTAAACAATTTTATCACATTAATTTAACAATTAGCATGGTAAAGAATGTTCAACACCTAACATATGCCTTTCAGTGCTCTCATTAGAAATAATTTTCATTCTCTCATACATTCAAACATTAACTCTGAATGCATTTAATTGACTTTAAAACTGTGATATGTGATTCTCATTTTTATCCTTGCAGATTTCTTTCTCTTTAGTGTCCATTGATATTATGAGGCTACACTTATTAAAAATAATATGTTGCTTTATTTCACTGTCAAAATAAGTAAGGGATCTTTCAGTTTTCTATTAAATGCTTATCAAAAAATGATACTTTCTTAGAATTATTGAGATGAGTCATGATTTTTTTCTGTACTTGGCAAAAAAAAGCACAAATTTTTATTACCAGTTCTCTTGAGGTCTATTACATAAACTAAGTCTTCATAATGTAGAACTCATTGTACACAGAACAGACACAGTGGACAGTTATGTAGAGGCAGGAATTGTACAGAAAGTGAACTGGAACGTGTGCTATAGAAAATTCAAAAGTCAGGCTGGGCGCGGTGACTCAAGCCTGTAATCCCAGCACTTTGGGAGGCCGAGATGGGCGGATCACGAGGTCAGGAGATCGAGACCATCCTGGCTAACACGGTGAAACCCCGTCTCTACTAAAAAATACAAAAAACTAGCAGGGCGAGGTGGCGGGCGCCTGTAGTCCCAGCTACTCTGGAGGCTGAGGCAGGAGAATGGCGTGAACCCGGGAGGTGGAGCTTGCAGTGAGCTGAGATCCGGCCACTGCACTCCAGCCTGGGCGACACAGTGAGACTCCGTCTCAAAAAAAAAGAAAATTCAAAGGTCAAAACCCTGTTCTTTCATTATGAGTGTGCTCAGGGAAAATAACACTCTCTGTCAGTCCTCTCTGGCGTCTGACATATTCCCTGACAGTAAGACAATCAGTACCAATATCAGAAGTCTATTAACTCTTTCAGGCGTCTTAGGAGCTAGTTAATATGTTATTTTTATACTGTTACTACTGTGGTACACTACATACTTAGTATGTCTCTTTAAAAGGCTAGCATACCATTATAAGATGTAATAAACTAGATTTATAATATCACTGTATATATAATTTATATCCTATTAATTTCCCCTGATTTGCTAAGAAGTCTACCTTGGCATTTCAAAATCTGTATCATTACTGCTATGCTTCTGTTTCTGTCCAGGAGATCCCACTTATTTGACAAGGATAGACTTTTGAACATAAACAAAAAAATTGCAAAGCCGTGAGTTCCCTTTTGCATGTATCTGGCATATTGACCTTAAACATAGATATTAAAGATACACGCAAATATACACATTTTATTTTAAAGTTAAAATTTAGTAGTTTTTCTTTTTTTCTTATTTATTTTATTTTATTTATTTTTATTATACTTTAAGTTCGAGGGTACATGTGCGTAACGTGCAGGTTTGTTGCATATGTATACTTGTGCCATTTTGGTGTGCTGCACCCATCAACTCATCAGCACCCATCAACTCGTCATTTACATCAGGTACAACTCCTAATGCAATCCCCCCCCCTCCGCCATGATAGGCCTCAGTGTGTGATGTTCCCCTTCCCGAGTCCAAGTGATCTCATCGTTCAGTTCCCACCTATGAGTGAGAACATGCGGTGTTTGTTTTTCTGTTCTTGCCATAGTTTGCCGAGAATGATGGTTTCCAGCTACATCCATGTCCCTACAAAGGACACAAACTCATCCTTTTTTATGGCTGCATAGTATTCCATGGTGTATATGTGCCACATTTTCTTAATCCAGTCTGTCACTGATGGACATTTGGGTTGATTCCAAGTCTTTGCTATTGTGAATAGTGCCGCAATAGACATACGTGTGCATGTGTCTTTATAGCAGCATGATTTATAATCCTTT